>NC_041385.1:390382348-390395145 GCF_002162155.2 Triticum dicoccoides | reverse complement strand
GCCGCCGCCGCCGCCGAGGTAGTCGCCGCCGCTGCCGGTTTTTCTCGGGAAAAACCGATCGGTTTTTTTGGAAACGCTATTTTTTTTTGATCGGTTCGTTTTTTTCGCTTTAGTTAAATAGTGGACGTCCGTCCGTACATTCGTTTTAACGAACGTTGTTCGTCCGTTAGCCGCAGACAGCGAACGTTCGTTCATTAGCCTGTTCATCGCATCTTATTTTCCAGGATTTTCCCGTGATTATTTTCGATCGCGATTTCTGTCCTGATCTTCATTTTAGTTTATCTTTTCGCTCGTTTATCCGATTCAGGTGATTCGAGCGTCTAGATCTTTGTCTCGAAGTCCTCTTTCTTTTTAACCAACTTGAACAAGATTTTAGTATTGTAAAATTTGACTTTAGGCCAGATTAGTAATCGGATCTTGTTTCTTTCGTAGTTTGAGTTTCTTTGCTCCGTTTGATTTGATTCTTTTTGCAAACTGGAGTTCTTCAATTGAACTTTCTGGTTAGCTCACTCTTATTTGAGTTTTACGCATGCTTCTAGTTGAGTGCTTATGTATGTTATTGTTTGTTTGCGATAGAGTACCCGAAGTGCGAAGCGTGCTACTACGAGTCTCTAGGTTTTGCGGATCATCGGCAAGGCAAGTAACACTTTGATCATACCTCTTTATTACCCTGTTTTTATGCATTAGATCAACCCTCAAACATTGCATGGTTAGGATCTGTTGTAACATGTGGGTTTGGGAAGTAGATGATGAGGTAGAACCTATTGTCCTTTTTATTATCAAACCTTTGGGAGTTACTTCTACGTTATGCTTATATTGCTATGCTATGCTCGTAGACATGGATTGGGTGAGTGTATCCATTACAGATGTGAGTACTGTTAATTAATGGTTAACTTAAGATGACTACTTAAATACGCATCTGGGTGGATTGGTTGAAGGCACCCTGGAGTACCCAGTGGTTGTCAGGGCACCTGGAGAATCCAGTGTTGTCCTAGGATATCCCGGAGTACCCGTGTGATCATCCTATGGTTTGCCACCCAGACTCAAAGGGGTCATAAGATTATTCATGCTAGAAACTTTCGTGTGCAGCCACAAGCCAATATGGGCTCTAGCATAGTTGAGTAAGTTGCGTGAAGCTCTTGAAGAGGTAGACTAGCAGATGTAGTGGGCTGTAGGTGGTACTATCTACCCAGAGTAGGGAGTTAATGCTTCAGAAAGACTATGTCTCGAATCTCCGATCATGGATGTGTTCGAGTCTTGTGGGGAAAAGTGCGCAAACCTCTGCAGAGTGTACAAACTAATCATCGTTAGCCGTGTCCCCGGTTATGGACATCTTGAGTATCTGGTTTTTAGATTATCATGTTGATCTCATCACTCTAAAATAAATTTGATTGGTTTAATGATGATGTTTAATTGGGATTGAGTTGGAGGAACCTTCTCAATGTTTATCAACCACCATGATAGTTAAATAAAATTTATTCCTTTGTTGTAGGAAAAAATTGGCTTTATGCAAAACTGTAACCATAGAGACTTCCACTAGCCATATATGCATGTAGTGATAGCATTCATTTTGTTCATTATTCTATGTGTTACATTGCCAGCATATTCCATGTGCTAGCCCATTTCGGGCTGCAACATTTCATGGTGCAGACTTTTTAGATGACGAGTAAGGTGACATAGGTCGTTGTCGTTCACTCAGCTATGTCGTTGGAGTTGATGGACTCACTTTATCTTTCAGGCCTTCCGCTGTTATCGTTTTTAGATGGCCTTAAGCCATATTATTGTAATAAGTTCTCTTTTGAGATATTCGATGTAATAAGTGTGTGATTTAAACTCTGTTATAAATCCTCAAGTACTGTGCGTGTCAGCATTACCGATCCAGGGATGACACTGATGCACAGAGACTAGATTGTTTGAGGTTTGGTCGCTACAACGATTATATGTTTAGATCCAATATGCTATTTAATACTCCTCTGATCATGAGCATGTTTATCATATGTGAGTAGTTACTTTTGTTCTTGAGGTCACGGGAGAAATCATGTTGCAAGTAATCGTGTGAACTTGATATGTGTTTGATATTTTGATAGTATGTATGTTGTGATTCCCCTAGTGGTGTCATGTGAACGTCGACTACATCACACTTCACCATATTTTGGCCTAAGGGAATGCATTATGGAGTAGCAATTAGATGATGGGTTGCGAGAGTGACAGAAGCTTAAACCCCAGTTTATGTGCTATTCCGTAAGGGATCGATTGGATCCAAAAGTTTAATGCTATGGTTAGAATTTATTCTTAATACTTTTCTCGTACTTACGGATGCTTGCTGGAGGGTTAATCATAAGTAGGAGGTTTGTTCAAGTAAGAATAACACCAAAGCACCGGTCCACCCACATATCAAATTATCAAAGTAGCGATCATAAATCGAACCAACATGAAAGTGACTAGATGAAATTCCCGTGTACCCTCAAGAATGCTTTGGTTATCATAAGAGACCATTTTGGCATGTCCTTTGCCTCAAAAGGATTGGGCTACCTTGTTGCACTTTTGTTACTAATACCGTTACTTGCTCGTTATAAATTATCTTGCTATCAAACTACTCCGCTACTTACAATTTCAGCACTTACACACATTACCTTGCTGAAAACCACTTGTCATTTCCTTCTGCTCCTCGTTGGGTTCGACACTCTTACTTATCGAAAAGAGCTACAGTTGATCTCCTATACTTGTGGGTCATCAATGTCATTTGTTCACATGTGGCAAAATGAGTGGTAATGAAGGCGTGTGGGCGATGTGCAAGATGCCACACGTGTGGGCATTAGTTTTTTTTGTAAAAGTGAGGGTATTGGCTAGTTTTGCTTCCTTTGGATATGTTTTTGGGGTTTCAATGTGTTCCCATAAAAATCTCATTGCATATGTACATAAATCCCTCTTTTTCGTCTAAATAAAAAGGCAACCCTCCTTTTGGTTCCTCGGAAAAAATGAGTAGCGGCTTCTTGCTTAGGTCGAGTTCTTTTTGGCGGCTTCTCCTATATGCCGCCCCTCCCCAGCTTCTCTAGTAAGTTGCTCCTTCAATTTGATTCGGCTCTAAGCTAGTTTATCTCTTAGTAGTTTAGGGCCTCTTTGATTTGCTAACCACGGTGATATATACCAAAGAGTGCTTGATGCCACAGTAAAACAAAGAAATTGTAAAAGGGAGTTGTGAGTGGATGCTAGATTTCTAATGGTATGTAGTACAAATGATTTCTTAGAAAACATTTTCATAGGATCCAATCTTACGAATCAAATGACTAACAAAGAAAATATCATAATAATTACAATTATTTGAAAATTTTATTATATTCCTTTGAACCAAAGAGGCCTTGGAAGCGAAAAAATTAAGGAAATGATTTGTGGGACAAGCCTAAAGAACTCGGCTTTAATCTGCGGCCCATGTGACTACAATTAGCACTGCGACACTTGTTCTAAGGCACTTGTTCTAAAAAGAGATTGTCTAAAAACTAGTTTCAGAAACAAGGTAAGAAATAGTACAACAGAAGTTAGTCATATATGCGAAACAACTTGTGGTTAGTTGGTTAGGAGGATAGATCCTCAGCCCACCACGGTTCAAGTCCTATACTTGATACTAATGCTCACATTTTTCAAAATTTATTTCCGACTTCTGACGATGTTCGTTCAGTGGAAGGAGATGTTTCCGTCGACTACGAGGTGCCTGTCTTTCGGAGGTGTTCATAGGAGTATGGTGTGAGTGTGTGTATGTGCGTGACGTCGACTGCACCGTGTTAAAAAAGGAAAAAGAAATCAGCCCGTGTATAAGTAATGTTTCTTGTTTTGTTTTTCTTTTGCAGGCTGTACAAGTAAAGTTGAACCAAACAATCTTGGCTCCCCTAAAATCATTTTATCTTGGCTGAATGACATAAGAAAACTATTGTGTAGTACATGGATTAGTAGTCATCACCAAATTCCCTCCGTATGAGTAATGATCACCCCACTCTGTCCTCCTTAGTGAACAAGCGATTAGGGTTCTAGCCTCCCATCAGCGGCACCGCCAATCTGCGTCACCTTCGGTCGGCGGCACCGCCAATCTGCGTCGCCTCATGTGCTCATAGGGCCATGGGGCGCGGTAGATCCCGGACCTTGCTGTTCGGAGGGCTTCGTTTTTAGATGTTTTCTTTGATTTTTGTTAGGGTTTGTGTCCTGCTCAGAAAGTCGAGACGGCAGTGGCTCCCTAAAGATGGAATAACATTCGCCCGCCTAGCCCCCATTCTGATGGTGCATCTAGCATCATGGAGAGCGTGTGGAGGTTTGTCTTCGACGGATCTGTCTTTGGTCGATCTGCTTTAATATGGTAGTTGTTCGTCTATGTCCATCCGTCTTCATGTTAGATCCTTCAGATCTGTACTACTCTTCATGAGCGGCAGTTGTCGTTCTGGTGTGGTTGTCCTATGGGGCCTTAGCACGACGACTTCTGGATTGTCTACTACAAGAAGTTTTGCCCGATTCTAGTGAGGGAGTGGCGATGATGATGGCACACCTTCAACTCGTTTCAGTACATGTAGTCGTCCCTAGGTTGTCTACTGATCTGGATATAATTTTTACTGTTTTTGGTGTTCATTGTACTTCGATGATTGAAGATGGATAGGTCAAAAGTTTTCTTGAAAAAAGTAGTCATCACCGCAATTGTGAGGGAGATTTTTGGTTTAGGGATCACATCAGTTGTTACATACTACAAGGATTCAGCACGCTTTCCTGCGTGGTTAGTGTTATTGGAATTTCAAAAGAATAAAAATTATTTGATTTGACGAGTAGGGAGATGATGAAGTGTTTTTTATAATGCGGTATTCTGATGGTCTCTTTCTAGTTGTATAATTATGTGTTACTGGATTATGATTGGCGCACGTTGTTGCGCCCATCTATTTTTCCAATAGGATGATAGTGAATTTTACAAATATATATAGGAAGGACTAAATTGCGAAAGAACTTCAAAACCATCATGTAAGGCAAACCAAATATTTATCTTTTCAAGTAACTGTCATTTTCTATAATTTGATTGTCATATTGGCCATCCTTTGAGTTTCATGTCTACTAAGATTTTTGTAGCATTTCATAAATTGGATCATAAATCTACAACCCCGCATTTTATGACCACCAATGTGCCAAAAGATTATTGTAATAGGAAAGTGAAGCCAAATGGAAAGTTATAGTTAGTAGAGCCTTATATATTTGTATAGGGAAAAAACAGTGGAAGTACTACTTATATGGAACCAATATGCAACCATGGCCTTTCTGTTCACATCAATACATGAAAATTTAGTAGTATAAATAATAAGGCAAAGACATCGCTAAATACTACTCTCTCCGATCCAAAATACGTGTTGCAATTTTGAACTAAGGTTAGTTTATCCTTAGTTCAAATCTGACACTTATTCTGGATCAGAAAGAGTATTAAGTGAGTCGTGTGGCTACACTTGTTCATGTACATTACAAACTTAACTATTTAAAAATTAAGCAAGTACGAGTGTACATTATTCTTAGTTCTTACCAAGTAAAAGCTACAAAATCTATGACAACTTTCGTTGGTTCAGTGCATGTACAGAAATCACCAGCTCTTAAGGTCGAACACCATCTAATGAACAGTAAGATGAACATATGTGAGGACCAAACTGGACGAAATGAATGATGCAAAATAAAGGGTGGTATTATGAAAAATTTGTACACATCCAAATAAAATGCAGCAATGCCCTATGCTCATGACTGACCGCTGTAATAGGTTTCGAATAACAAAAGCATATTAAGTAGGATTACTCATTTGGCAAGAATCCCAAGAACATTTCTCCTGATTTCACGTTCAAAATCTGAGAAACGGTAGAAATGGTAATTAAAAACAGTGCATGTATCAAGTCAATATGCAAAGTGTAGTCCTCAGATTAAGGGTGTCAATGACACACTCTTCCAACTTAAAAAAAATATAGACTGTCAATGACTTGCAAAAATGTGCCTTCTATTGAATTTTTTCAGTATGCATCCTTCATAATGGCCAATAGAATAGAATAATAATACATTTATCAGGGTCAAAAACCTCTGAATTGGTATGGCATGGCATTTTGAGGAGTTGTTGATAAGAAAAATAGAACACTTCAGCTCAGAATGGCTTACCACGGTCATCTTTTTCTTCCTTCCAGGTAGTCTTTCAAGTACCTTGTCAACTTTCATCGCCATCGTCCTTGCAACTGAATGTGGTGTATATCGTGATCTTATACATTACAAGGAAGCTACAAAATTATAGTACTGCAGGATCTCCACCGAGGGAGATTTGCCTAACATATATAACTAATAGTGCACCTGAATAACTATGAACAAATTTTGGTGTTGATGGCCCTCAAAAGAAATATTTGACAATCGAATTCACAAGTTTTAGTTTATGGAGTGACAAGCTCTAAAAAGATTGGCTAGCAGTACGAAAGTGTATCTTAACTCAAAACTGAACATTATATTGTGAAAACCATGCTAGCTTAAGAGATTATTTTTCTACGCTTTTATATATATATATAAGCATCAATCACTGCATGTTTGGTGCTCACAAAATGATCATGTGGCCTACAATTCGAAACAGGATAGCACAACATTAGATTATCCTTCCATCTGACACGTTGTTTCAATCTATATGAAAGGCTTTGAGAACCAATCAAGTTAAAACGAGGTGTTTCAATCTTTTTCATATAAGCACCAATCTAATAAATAGTTGTGGGAACTAATCTATAGTAATCTGTTTTGGATATATCATAAATGAAAATACATACAGGACAGAGGAGTCATGCGTGCTCCTCCTTCCCTCCTGCTTGCTCCTCCCCACACATCTAGGGAGAGACATGGTGGATAGTGTGGATGTAGGGTGGAAGCGCGAAGACCGCCTTGGATAGTAGCGTGCCTAAGACACTGCTTGAACCGGCCTAATCTGACAAGCTAAGATGAGCAGCGGCGCTCACGGTCATGCAAGGTGTCCTATTCCTCTAGGATGAGATTGGGAGAGCCCTAACGCCTGCGTGATATAAGAAGCAATAAATCACGGCAGGCAAGCCTCTGATTTCTCCCAGTTTCTATAGTCGGATCATCTGGTTCTCATCCTCTGATCTCCTCTTCCCCCAAAACAGAGATCAGATCAAGTAAGTGAATCCATCAAAAATAGGGGATGTACAGAAGGGGTAGAGAAACTGACCTGTAGAGGATGGACGGAACAGATTCCTAGCGGCACATCTTCTTCCCTGCAACGATAACATGACATGGAAGGTGAAACTGGGCTTCCAACTCGAGGATTAATAATTTAAAGGTTCAAGGGTGGTTATTTGCACCTGGTTCGCGAGGTTCGCAGGAGCGTCGCCGGTGCGGAGCGGGCCAGCGGCTTCTCCTTCTCGTGACCGTCTTTCTCCGGCGATTGCAGGCACCGGGTGTCCTCAATCAAACTTAACTTTTGGTGATGGCGGCAGGGTAGGGGATGGTATTGAAGGGGAAATAAACCTGGGCCGGTGATCTCTCTGCCTCGGGGTCGGCTGGCGGGAGCGGTGATCGGGTCGAGGTGGACATGGATGGGGGCAACTACAAGGGAGGATTTTGCGGTTGCGGCTAGGTTATGATGGCTCGGATCGATCCACAGAAATTGCGGCCATCCTCCTACTCCTCTCTGTATCGGCGGCGGTTGGACTGGATCGATGAATTAGAGCTGGAATGGGCCGACCGATGGCCCAGTGTACCAGAAGCCTTGGTTTCGGCCCCTGGAGTAGCAGCCCACAGGACAGCCGGGCCGGATTACGCACAGTATGCGGGATAGAACGTTTAACGGCCAGAGATGCCCAGATCACGAAAACGGACGACCGAAAACCCAAATCGTTGTGAGGGCTCGCTTTAGGTGCGGTTATACTGTTCTTAATTTGTAAATTAACCCACTATGCAGCGAAGTATCTTGCAGTGGTGTTCAGTTGTATTATATTGATACTACACTATTGTATGTTGACATTTAGTTTTTTTTCAGGTGATGTGCAAGCGCGAGATTAATGTATTTTTATAAATTGGTTGTTCGGATTGATTTAAGAGATCATTGATCAGTTAAAATACTGAATCAAATTTAAAATTAAACACATCGGTTGAATGAGAGAGCTCCTTGAGACATTGTTCGCCAAGTCAAAGTTTGGCAACTCAATTAAATTCATATTGGTGCTAGAGTGTTGCATGTTGGCATTTATCTGTTTGTCAAGTGACAAGAGCATGCGCGAGACTGATATATTTTATGAAGTGGTTTTTGCCGATTGACTAGAGAAATCATTGACCAGTCAAACCTTGAACCAAATTTAAAATTAAACACAACTCTTTGACAATTTTTTCCCAAGTTAAAATTAAGAACTCAATCCAAACTCGATGTCCTAAATTGAATGAGAGGCTTCTGCCCCTATAAAGTTGGGAGCAACTAATTAACGAGCGCTCTTTCGGAAGCCTCACAACGATCAGCGCACTTGACGCGCTCTCAGCCACCCGCCACGTGTCGAGCTTTGGGCGCTTCCTTCGGATTTAATTTTTTTAGTTTTCCGCACGCGTTTTCGTTTTTTTAAACGGTTTTTTTCGGGGGTTTCGACGTTTCAGTTTTCCACCGGTCTTCCTCAGCTCTTAGAACAAAAAAAATAATTGAGTAAAAAAATTACTCAAAAAAACGCGTTTTCTTTTTTCTTTTTTTCCGCGAGAGTTACGGTGTTGCTTCTACGAGAGACACTGTTTTGATTTCGCGAGAATCATGGCAGTGCCTCTCGGAAACGAAAACAAACACATTTATATTTTTTTCCTTTCGCGAGAGGCGCGGTTTTGCTTCCGCGAGAGGCACGGTTGTGCTTTCGCGATAGTCACGGCCGTGCCTCTCGGAAACGAAAAAGAAACGTGTTTTTTGTTTTTTTTTCTACCAGGAGAGACACGGTTTTGCTTTCGCGAGAGGCACGGTTGTGCTTTCGCGAGTGCCTCTCGGAAACGAAAAAACACGTTTTCCTTTTTTCCGTGAGAGGCACGGTTTTGCTTCCGCGAGAGGCATGATTGTGATTTCGCGAGATGCACGGCCGTGTCTCTATGGAAAAGAAAAAAACATGTTTTCTTTTTTTTCCTTCCGCGAGAGGCACGGGCGTGAATCTTTCGAAAAGGCTAAAAACACGTGCTCCTGGTTCGGTTTTTTCTTTAGATTCTTTTCGACCAGTTTTTCCGTGAAAAAAAGTTCGTCAAAACCTATCAACATGAGATCTAGTTTTAAAAATCTCAACGCGAGGAACTCAATGGTGAAAACGGTTCGAGATTTGGACGCACGATTTAAGACATAAAACATTTTGAATAAACGGAACTACGAAAAAAGAAAAACTTCCAAGTTGCAACAAGTAACGCACATGCAGCGTGCCACTTGTCACAATCTAAAAAGATGAGAGTGATCTTCGTAATAAGTACTCTTAATGAGTGATTTCTATAAAGTTTAGCAATATAATAGTAGATTGTTTGTGCGGTCATTACAAGTGTGGAATTTGGCCTTTTCGATGGTCCAGCCCATGGCTAGAGATTGTCATCGTGTGATTGAGTAAATTGCACAGAAGTACCACAATTCAGGCATCACATGCAGATTGGTATCATGATTGCTAATTTTTGCGTGTCAGTACCAATATTGGTCTAAGTTTTTGCAAATTAGACTAAAACGCGTATTTATACGTATTGACGGTGTATCTGACCGATGGGGCCCGCCCGTCAGGTGCCGACGTGACATGTTTTTTGCAGAAAACCCCCTTATGTTATATATAATCACAAAAATGCCCAAATTTTTTGCGGGAAAAATTAGGCTAAAATGCGTATTTATACGTATTAACGGTGTATCTGACCGATGGGGCCCGCCCGTCAGGTGCCGACGTGGCATGTTTTTTACAGAAAACCCCCTTATGTTATATATAATCACATAAATGCCCAAATTTTTGCGGGAAAAAGGCTTTTTTCCACTTGAACAAATAAATAAAAGGAAAGTAAAAATCAGCCGCCGGCAGGAATCGAACCCGCGACCTGCAGTGCACAGGCGCCAGGGGCTAACCACAACGCCACAGCGCAGCTCACGTTCCTCTACAGGCGTCCACTTTCTTATAGTACGCCTGAAGCGCTGGGCCGGCCCACCGAGGCCTGCATTTTTTTTTCGTTTCGCACTTAACTGGCGCGCGTGTTGGGCTCGTTCCTTGCCCCGGTTACTATTCGTTTCATTTCTCTTATGCTTTTATAATGCGCGGTGAACATTTTTTTAAATATACGCTGAACAAATCCTCAAAAAAATATACGCTGAACACTTATTCTGGTTATAGTGAACATTTTTCAATGTACGATGAACTTTTCTTTACAAACAGTGAACATTTTCTTAATATAATAAACTTTGGTAATATCCGTTGAACATATTTGAAATGCAAATTGAACATTTTTGTACTATAGGTTGTTCAATTTTCTTACGACAAGGAACATTTTACTTAATTCGAGGTAACTTTTTTGTAATTTATGGTGACATTTTATTAATACACGGTGAGTTTCAAGATTATTATGTTGAATATTTTCTTAATACATGATGAAATTTTTGTATTTCACAAAATGTTCAGTATATATTAAAACTTATTGTGTAAAATCAATTTGCATTTCGAGAAACACTTGATTATTATAATAAAAATTGAAAAGTTTTAACGCATTTCTAAAATTTATTATGATTACACAATTATTTTTAATACATATTCTGCGCCATGTTTCAAAAATTTAATGCATTTAAAATTATATGTTCAACTTTTAATGCATTGATTGCAAGAATGATTAAGAAACCGGGGCAAAAAGTTCTTGAAACTCTTCATGTATCAAGAAAATGTTCACCATAAATTACAAAAAATTCACCGCGCATTACGTAAAATGTTCATCATATCTTAAGAAAAAGTTCAAGATATATTACAAAAATGTTCGATTTGCATTTAAAATATGTTCAGGAGTTTATTAATGGAGAAAGTATTAATCATTCGCAAAGAAAATTTGACAACCTGTATTAAAAATAATTGTGTAATCTTAATAAATTTTAGAAATGCATTAAAACTGTTCAACTTTTATAAGAAAAAATTGACGTGTTTCTGGAAATGCAAGAATGAATTTTACACAATAAATTTTTAATACATGCTGAACATTTTTTGAAATGCAAAAAATTTCACCATGTATTAAGAAAATATTCACTATAAATAAAAAATTGTGTGATCATAATATTCTTGAAACTCATCATGTATTAAGAAAATGTACACCATATATAGATTACAAAATGTTCACCGCGCATTATAAAAGCATAAAAGAAATGAAACGAATAGTAACCGGGGCAATGAACGAGGCCAACACGCGCGCCAGTTAAGTGCGAAACGAAAAAAAAATGCAGGCCTCGGTGGGCCGGCCCAGCGCTTCAGGCATACTATAAGAGAGGAGACGCCTGAAGAGGAACGTGAGCTGCCCTGTGGCGTTGTGGTTTGCCCGTGGCGCCTTTGCACTGTAGGTCGCGGGTTCGATTCCCGCCGGCGCCTGATTTCACTTTCCTTTTATTTATTTGTTCAACTGGCGGAAAGCGGAAAATTTCAAATCAGTCCAGATTCGATGGTGGAAATTGCGAACAAAAAAAAATCCTCTCCTGCAGCCTTTTTCCCGCAAAAAATTTGGGCATTTTTGTGATTACATATAAAATAAGGGGGTTTTTTGCAAAAAACATGCCACGTCGGCACCTGACGGGCGGGCCCCATCGGTCAGATACACCGTCAATACGTATAAATACGCGTTTTAGCCTAATTTGCAAAAACTTAGACCAATATTGGTACTGACACGTAAAAATTAGCAATCATGGTACCAATCTGCATGTGATGTCCGAATTATGGTACTTCTGTGCAATTAACTCCGTGTGATTGGAAGACGAATAATATTATTCCCTCGCTTTAATTTCCTTGCCACACTCAAGTTACTTTTGCAACACGTGATACGATTCCCGATGCAAAGCAAGGGGTTTGTTCTTTTCACGTTTCAAACAAGCAGAAAAATAAGATTTCCGTCCAAAAACAAAGAGGAAATGATAGCTCAGTGAACAGGTCGATAATTCTCCACCCGGATTTATTAGACCCCTTCACATATTTTAACCAATGTTTGATCATACATTTACACAACAGAATATAAGTTATACTCTCCGGTCCGGTAAAAAGTGTATATATAGAAATTTTAGAACAAATTATGAAATGGAGTAAAAAAATACATGGGAAAGATGCAATTCGCCATCTCTCTCCTCTTTAATTATCCAACCCCAATGAGCTAAGTGTATGTAAAAATTGAAACAAACTGGTACGTGGGCTCTAGCCATTAAAAAGGCGATATAGGTCTACCGAGCGGCGGCCGCCGGCTGACACTTCGGCGGCGACGGCACCGGCGCTGCAGATCTCTTCAACCCCTCTGCATGGCAGTAGGGTCTTCGTAACCTTCTCGAGTCATCTTGCTCGCCAGATCGGCTGTTTTATCTCCGGCCCTTCCATGAACGTTGTTTCTTGCCTAGGCGTGGATTTGTTGTCCTAGTCGGCTTCTTCTAGTTGTCTAGTTCGATTTTCTCCAGGGACCTTCAGAGTCTTCGCACTGTGGAGCTGTCTTGCTGGAGTGACTGGTTTTTTGTGTGGATGTGCCTTTGATCTTGACGGAAAATTAAGTCTGCTTTGGATTGCTTCAAGAAGGTGTTTGTGTGAATTTGTGGTATGATGAATATACTC
>NC_041385.1:390352913-390382090 GCF_002162155.2 Triticum dicoccoides | reverse complement strand
GGACAGTTCACGATGTTTTGGCCCTCTCACAAGCCAACTCCCCAAAGCTTGTCTTTTTGAGTGAAACAAGACAGGATGTTAACAAAGTTCAAAATATTAAGTGGAGACTGGGTCTGGAAGGTTTTTGTGGTGTTTCAACCAATGGTTTGAGTGGGGGTTTGGCTCTTTATTGGAACGAAACTCTACAAGTTTCAGTTCTTGAATCTTGTTCCCGATATATTGATGTAATGATTGATGATAACAGTCATGGTGTTCGATGAAGAGGTACCTTTGTCTACGGGGAACCTCGCGTGGAGAACATGCATTTGATGTGGGACCGTCTAACAAGGCTTCAGAGTGTTTCGGATGACCCCTAGATGGCGTGTGGCGATTTTAAAGAGGCTATGTAGTAGCATGAGCACTTCTCAAGGGCCATGCGTGCTGAAAATCAAATGACAACATTTCGAGATGCCCTGATAGATTGCAAACTATGGGATCTTGGATTTCTTGGTGCTCCCTTCACATATGATAATGGCCAGCGTGGTAACGCAAATGTTCGTGTGAGACTTGATCACGCTTGTGCAGATGAGGCATGGAAGGGGTTGTTTCCTTTTGCTCGAGTGTTGCATCTTGCATCTTCACGCTCATATCACCTACCCATTGTAGTGCAACTGGTTCCTGGAGTAAATAACCAGCGACGCCGGGCTTGCCCTCGGTATGAAATAATGTGGGAGAGGGATCCCTCACTCCCGGAGGTGGTAGCACATGTGTGGGCAACTAAACGTCCAGATGGTTACATGGGTACTGTTGCATCATCCCTAAAGGAGTTGATGTATGATCTAAAAGAATGGAGCATGAACCAGTTTGGTAACATGTTGAAAGAGATTGAGAAATTAAGGGATGAGTTGGACGTGCTCCAACAGGGTAGTGCTAAAGATGCAACTATCCATAATAAAATGTTTCAACTTGATGAGCTCCTTTATCGGGAGGAGATGATGTCGCTTCGACGTTCCCGTGTGACTTGGTTGAAGGAGGGTGAGAGAAACACAAAGTACCTTCACCATCGAGCAGTCTGGTGAGCTCGAAGGAATTATATCCAGCACCTGAAGAAGGAAGATGGGTCGTGGTGTTCTTCCCCCTCTGACATGGAACGGATGGCCTCATCCTATTTCAAGGAGGTATATACCAAGGATCCCACCCTACAGCCTAAGGTTGTCTTGGACTGTATTGTGCCCAAGGTTACTAAGGAGATGAAAATTAAACTTGGGGCTCCTTTTACTGATAAGGAGGTTTCTGATTCTTTATTTTAAATAGGATCATTGAAAGCACGCGGCCCCAATGAATTTCCGGCGCGATTTTTTCAGCAAAACTGGCTAGTCTTAAATGAGGACGTCATTGCTGCAGTACTTAATTGTTGGAAATATGCCCTAGAGGCAATAATAAAATGGTTATTATTATATTTCGTTGTTCATGATAATTGTTTATTGTTCATGCTATAATTGTGTTATCCAGAAATCGTAATACATGTGTGAATACATAGACCACAACATGTCCCTAGTAAGCCTCTAGTTGACTAGCTCGTTGATCAATGGATGGTTACGGTTTCCTAACCATGGACATCGGATGTCATTGATAACGGGATCACATCATTGGGAGAATGATGTGATGGACAAGACCCAATCCTAAGCATAGCACAAGATCGTTCGTTTGCTAGAGCTTTTCTAATGTCAAATATCATTTCCTTAGACCATGAGATCGTGTAACTCCCGGATACCGTAAGAGTGCTTTGGGTGCACCAAACGTCACAACGTAACTAGGTGGCTATAAAGGTATACTGCAAGTATCTCCGAAAGTGTCTTTTGGGTTGACACGGATCGAGACTGGGATTTGTCACTCCGTATGACAGATAGGTATCTCTAGGCCCACTCGGTAATGCATCATCATAATGAGCTCAATGTGACCAAGTGGTTGGTCACGGGATCATGCATTACGGTACGAGTAAAGTGACTTGCCGGTAACGAGATTGAACGAGGTATTGGGATACCGACGATCGAATCTCGGGCAAGTAACATACCGATTGACAAAGGGAATTGTATACGGGATTACTTGAATCCTCGACATCATGGTTCATTCGATGAGATCATCGTGGAATATGTGGGAGTCAACATGGGAATCCAGATCCCGCTGTTGGTTATTAGCCGGAGAGCTGTCTCGGTCATGTCTGCGTGATTCCCGAACCCGTAGGGTCTACACACTTAAGGTTCGATGACGCTAGGGTTGTAGATATATTAGTATGTGGTAACCCGAAAGTTGTTCGGAGTCCCGGATGAGATCCCGGGCCTCACTAGGAGTTCCGTAATGGTCTGGAGGTAAAGATATGTATATAGGAAGTCCAGTTTCGGCCACCGGGAAAGTTTCGGGGGTCACCGGTATTGTACCGGGACCACCAGAAGGGTCCCGGGGGTCCACCGGGTGGGGCCACCTATCCTGGAGGGCCCCATGGGCTGAAGTGGGAAGGGAACTAGCCTCTGGTGGGCTGGTGCACCCCCCTTGGGCCTCCCCCTGCGCCTAGGGTTGGAAACCCTGGGGGTGGGGGGCGCCCCACTTGACTTGGGGGGCAAGTTCCCCCCTTTGCCCCCCCTTGAGATTGGATCTCTAGGGGCCGGCGCCCCCCCCCCAGGGCCCCTATATAAAGAGGAGGGGAGGGAGGGCTGCACACCCAAGCTCCTGGCGCCTCCCTCTCCCCCCGTAAGACCTCTCCCTCTCGCTGAGCTTGGCGAAGCCCTGCCGAGATCCCCGTTGCTTCCACCACCACGCCGTCGTGCTGCTGGATCTCCATCAACCTCTCCTTCCCCCTTGCTGGATCAAGAAGGAGGATACATCTCTCCCAACCGTACGTGTGTTGAATGCGGAGGTGTCATCCGTTCGGCGCTAGGATCATCGGTGATTTGGATCGCGACGAGTACGACTCCATCAACCCCGTTCTCTTGAACGCTTCCGCTTGCGATCTACAAGGGTATGTAGATACACTCCTTCTCGTTGCTAGATGACTCCATAGATTGATCTTGGTGATGCGTAGAAAATTTTAAATTTCTGCTACGATCCCCTACAGTGGCATCATGAGCTAGGTCTATGCATAGTTTCTATGCACGAGTAGAACACAATTTTGTTGTGGGCGTAGATGTTGTCAGTTTACTTGCCACTACTAGTCTTATCTTGTTTCGGCGGCATCGTGGGATGAAGCGGCCTGGACCGACCTTACACGTACGCTTACGTGAGACAGGTTCCACCTACTGACATGCACTAGTTGCATAAGGTGGCTAGCGGGTGTCTGACTCTCCCACTTTAGTCAGACCGGATTCGATGAAAAGGGTCCTTATGAAGGGTAAATACAAATTGGCATATCACATTGTGGTTTTGGCATAGGTAAGAAACGTTCTTGCTAGAACCCTATTGCAGCCACGTAAAAACATGCAACAACAATTATAGGACGTCTAACTTGCTTTTGCAGCATATGCCTTGTGATGTGATATGGCCAAAAGGATGTGATGAATGGTATATATGTGATGTATGAAATTGATCATGTTCTTGTAATAGGAATCACGACTTGCATGTCGATGAGTATGACAACCGGCAGGAGCCATAGGAGTTGTCTTAATTATTGTATGACCTGCGTGTCATTGAATAACGCCATGTAATTACTTTACTTTATTGCTAAAAATGTTAGCCATAGTAGTAGAAGTAATCATTGGCGTGACAACTTCATGAAGACACGATGATAGAGATCATGGTGTCATGCCGGTGACGATGATGATCATGGTGCCCAGAAGATGGAGATCAAAAGGAGCAAAATGATATTGGCCATATCATGTCACTATTTGATTGCATGTGATGTTTATCATGTTTTTGCATCTTATTTGCTTAGAATGACGGTAGTAAATAAGATGATCCCTCATAATAATTTCAAGAAAGTGTTCCCCCTAACTATGCGTCGTTGCGAAAGTTCGTTGTTTCGAAGCACCACGTGATGATCGGGTGTGATAGATTCTAACATTCACATACAACGGGTGTAAGCCAGATTTACACATGCAAAACACTTAGGTTGACTTGACGAGCCTAGCATGTACAGACATGGCCTCGGAACACAAGAGACCGAAAGGTCAAACATGAGTCGTATAGAAGATACGATCAACATGAAGATGTTCACCGATGATGACTAGTCCGTCTCACGTGATGATTGGACACGGCCTAGTTGACTCGGATCATGTATCACTTAGATGACTAGAGGGATGTCTATCTAAGTGGGAGTTCATTAAATAATTTGATTAGATGAAATTAATTATCATGAACTTAGTCTAAAAACTTTTGCAAAATGTCTTGTAGATCAAATGGCCAACGCTCATGTCAACCTCAACTTCAACGCGTTCCTAGAGAAAACCAAGCTGAAAGACGATGGTAGCAACTATACGGACTGGGTCCGGAACTTGAGGATCATCCTCATAGCTGCCAAGAAAGCATATGTCCTAGAATCACCGCTAGGTGACGCACCCGCCCCAGCGAACCAAGACGTTATGAACGCTTGGCAGTCGCGTAGTGATGATTACTCCCTGGTTCAGTGCGACATGCTTTACAGCTTAGAACCGGGGCTCCAAAAGCGTTTTGAGCAGCACGGAGCATATGAGATGTCCCAAGAGCTGAAAATGGTTTTCCAAGCTCACGGCCGAGTCGAGAGATATGAAGTCTCTGACAAGTTCTATAGTTGTAAGATGGACGAAAATAGTTCTGTCAGCGAGCACATACTCAAAATGTCTGGGTTGCACAACCGCTTGTCTCAGCTGGACATTAACATCCCGGATGAGGCGGTCATTGACAGAATCCTTCGGTTGCTCCCACCTAGCTACAAGAGCTTTGTGATGAACTACAATATGCAGGGGATGGTGAAAACTATTCCTGAGGTATTTTCAATGCTGAAATCAGCGAAGGTGGAAATCAAAAAGGAACATCAAGTGTTGATTGTCAATAAAACCACTAGTTTCAAGAAAGGCAAGGGTAAGAAGAACTTCAAGAAGGACAACAAGGGAGTTGCCGCGCCCGGTAAACCAGTTGCCAGGAAGAAGCCAAAGCACGGACCCAAACCTGAGACTGAGTGCTTTTATTGCAAGGGGAACGGTCACTGGAAGTGGAACTGCCCCAAGTACTTAGCGGACAAGAAGGCCGGCAACACCAAAGGTATATGTGATATATATGTTATTGATATTTACCTTACCAGTACTCGTAGTAGCTCCTGGGTATTTGATACCGGTGCGGTTGCTCATATTTGTAACTCAAAACAGGGGCTACGGAATAAGCGGAGACTGGCGAAGGACGAGGTGACGGTGCGCGTCGGGAATGGTTCCAAGGTCGATGTGATCGCCGTCGGCATGCTACCTCTACATTTACCTACGGGATTAGTTTTAAACCTCAATAATTGTTATTTAGTGCCAGCTTTGAGCATGAACATTGTATCTGGATCTCATTTAATACGAGATGGCTACTCATTTAAATCCAAGAATAATGGTTGTTCTATTTATATGAGAGATACATTTTATGGTCATGCCCTGCTGGTCAATGGTTTATTCTTAATGAGTCTCGAACATGATATTACACATATTCATAGTGTGAATACCAAAAGATGTAAGATTGATAATGATAGTCCCACATATCTGTGGCACTGCCGCCTTGGTCACATTGGTGTCAAACGCATGAAGAAGCTCCATGCGGATGGACTTTTGGAGTCTCTTGATTTCGAATCATTTGACACGTGTGAACCATGCCTCATGGGCAAAATGACCAAGACTCCGTTCTCCGGAACTATGGAGCGAGCAACCAACCTATTGGAAATAATACATATTGATGTGTGCGGTCCAATGAGCGTTGAGGCTCGCGGAGGCTATCTTTATGTTCTCACTCTCTCTGATGACTTAAGTAGATATGGGTATGTCTACTTGATGAAACACAAGTCTGAGACCTTTGAAAAGTTCAAGGAATTTCAGAGTGAGGTAGAGAATCAACGTGACCGAAAGATAAAGTTCTTACAATCAGATCGTGGGGGAGAATATTTAAGTCACGAATTTGGTACGCACTTAAGGAAATGTGGAATCGTTTCACAACTCACGCCGCCTGGAACACCTCAGCGTAACGGTGTGTCCGAACATTGTAATCGCACTTTATTGGATATGGTGCGATCTATGATGTCACTCACCGATTTACAACTATCATTTTGGGGATACGCTTTAGAGACAGCTACATTCACTTTAAATAGGGCACCGTCTAAATCCATTGAGACGACACCGTATGAATTATGGTTTGGAAAGAAACCTAAGCTGTCGTTTCTAAAAGTTTGGGGATGCGATGCTTATGTCAATAAACTTCAACCTGAAAAGCTCAAACCCAAGTCGGAAAAATGCGTCTTCATAGGATACCCTAAGGAAACCATTGGGTATACCTTCTACCTCAGATCCGAAGGCAAGATCTTTGTTGCCAAGAACGGGTCCTTTCTGGAGAAAGAGTTTCTCTCAAAAGAAGTAAGTGGGAGGAAAGTGGAACTTGATGAAGTACTACCTCTTGAACCGGCAAGTAGCGCAGCTCAGGAAGATGTTCCTGTGGTGCCTGCACCGACTGGAGAGGAAGTTAATGATGATGATCAAGGTACTTTGGATCAAGTTACTACTGAACTTCGTAGGTCCACAAGGACACGTCCACACCATAGTGGTATGGCAACCCTGTCCTGGAAATCATGTTGTTAGACAACGGTGAACCTTCAAACTATGAAGAAGCGATGGCGGGCCCAGATTCCAACAAATGGCTTGAAGCCATGCAATCCGAGATAGGATCCATGTATGAAAACAAAGTATGGATTTTGACAGACTTGCCCGATGATCGGCGAGCGATAGAAAATAAATGGATCTTTAAGAAGAAGACGGACGCGGATGGTAATGTTACCATCTATAAGGCTCGACTTGTCGCTAAGGGTTATCGACAAGTTCAAGGGGTTGACTACGATGAGACTTCCTCTCCCGTAGCGAAGCTGAAGTCCGTCTGAATCATGTTAGCAATTGCCGCATACTATGATTATGAGATATGGCAAATGGACGTCAAAACGGCATTCCTTAATGGCTATCTTAAGGAAGAATTGTATATGATGCAGCCGGAAGGTTTTG
This sequence comes from Triticum dicoccoides, assembly GCF_002162155.2. NCBI lineage: Eukaryota > Viridiplantae > Streptophyta > Magnoliopsida > Poales > Poaceae > Triticum > Triticum dicoccoides. Next base: position 390,374,912 of record NC_041385.1, on the reverse strand, counting down.
TCAATCCTAAGAATGCTAACAAGGTATGCAAGCTCCAGCGATCCATCTATGGGTTGGTGCAAGCATCTCGGAGTTGGAACATTCGCTTTGATGGGATGATCAAAGTGTTTGGGTTTATGCAGACTTATGGAGAAGCCTGCGTTTACAAGAAAGTGAGTGGGAGCTCTGTAGCATTTCTCATATTATATGTGGATGACATACTTTTGATGGGAAATGATATAGAACTTTTGGACAGCATAAAAGCCTACTTGAATAAGTATTTTCCAATGAAGGACCTTGGAGAAGCTGCTTATATATCAGGCATCAAGATCTATAGAGATAGATCGAGACGCCTCATAGATCTTTCACAAAGCACATACCTTGATAATATGTTGAAGAAGTTCAATATGGATCAGTCCAAGAAGGGGTTCTTGCCTGTGTTGCAAGGTGTGAAATTGAGCTCGGCTCAATGCCCTACCATGGCAGAAGATAAAGAAAAGATGAGTGTCATCCCCTATGCCTTGGCCATAGGGTCTATTATGTATGCCATGCTGTGCACCAGACCTGATGTAAACCTTGCCATAAGTTTGGTAGGAAGGTACCAAAGTAATCCCGGCATGGAACACTGGACAACGGTCAAGAATATCCTGAAGTACCTAAAAAGGACTAAGGATATGTTTCTCGTTTATGGGGGTGACGAAGAGCTCGTCGTAAAGGGTTACATCGATGCTAGCTTCGACACAGATCTGGATGACTCTAAGTCACAAACCGGATACATGTATATTTTGAATGGTGGGGCAGTAAGCTGGTGCAGTTGGAAGCAAAGCGTCGTGGCCGGATCTACATGTGAAGCGGAATACATGGCAGCCTCGGAGGCAGCACATGAAGCAATCTGGATGAAGGAGTTCATTACCGTCCTAGGAGTTATTCCCAATGCGTCGGGGCCGATGACTCTCTTCTGTGACAACACTGGAGCCATTGCCCTTGCCAAGGAGCCCAGGTTTCACAAGAAGACCAGGCACATCAAGCGTCGCTTAAACTCCATTCGTGAAAATGTTCAAGATGGAGACATAGATATTTGCAAAGTGCATACGGATCTGAATGTTGCAGATCCGTTGACTAAACCTCTTCCGCGAGCAAAACATGATCAACACCAGAACTCTATGGGTGTTTGATTCATCATAATGTCACTAGATTATTGACTCTAGTGCAAGTGGGAGACTGTTGGAAATATGCCCTAGAGGCAATAATAAAATGGTTATTATTATATTTCCTTGTTCATGATAATTGTCTATTGTTCATGCTATAATTGTGTTATCCGAAAATCGTAATACATGTGTGAATACATAGACCACAACATGTCCCTAGTGAGCCTCTAGTTGACTAGCTCGTTGATCAATGGATGGTTACGGTTTCCTAACCATGGACATCGGATGTCATTGATAACGGGATCACATCATTGGGAGAATGATGTGATGGACAAGACCCAATCCTAAGCATAGCACAAGATCGTGTAGTTCGTTAGCTAGAGCTTTTCTAATGTCAAGTATCATTTCCTTAGACCATGAGATCGTGTAACTCCCGGATACCGTAAGAGTGCTTTGGGTGTACCAAACATCACAACGTAACTGGGTGGCTATAAAGGTATACTGCAGGTATCTCCGAAAGTGTCTTTTGGGTTGACACGGATCGAGACTGGGATTTGTCACTCCGTATGACCAAGAGGTATCTCTAGGCCCACTCGGTAATGCATCATCATAATGAGCTCCATGTGACCAAGTGGTTGGTCACGGGATCATGCATTACGGTACGAGTAAAGTGACTTGCCGGTAACGAGATTGAACGAGGTATTGGGATACCGACGATCGAATCTCGGGCAAGTAACATACCGATTGACAAAGGGAATTGTATACGGGATTACTTGAATCCTCGACATCGTGGTTCATTCGATGAGATCATCATGGAACATGTGGGAGCCAACATGGGTATCCACATCCCGATGTTGGTTATTGGCCAGAGAGTTGTCTCGGTCATGTCTGCGTGATTCCCGAACCCGTAGGGTCTACACACTTAAGGTTCGGTGACGCTAGGGTTCTAGAGATATTAGTATGCGGTAACCCGAAAGTTGTTCGGAGTCCTGGATGAGATCCCGGATGTCACGAGGAGTTCCAGAATGGTCCGGAGGTAAAGATTTGTATATAGAAAGTCCAGTTTCGGCCACCGGGAAAGTTTCGGGGGTCACCGGTATTGTACCGGGACCACCGGAAGGGTCCCGGGGGTCCACCGGGTGGGGCCACCTATCCCGGAGGGCCCCATGGGCTAAAGTGGGAAGGGAAACAGCCCCTGGTGGGCTGGTGCGCCCCCCTTGGGCCTCCCCCTGCGCCTAGGGTTGGAAACCCTGGGGTGGGGGCGCCCCACCTGACTTGGGGGGCAAGTTCCCCCCTTTGGCCGCCCCCTCCCTCTTGAGATTGGATCTCTAGGGGCCGGCGCGCCCCCAGGGCCCCTATATAAGAGGGGGGAGGGAGGGCTGCGCACCCAAGCTCCTCGCGCCTCCCTCTCCCCCCGTAACACCTCTCCCTCTCGCTGAGCTTCGCGAAGCCCTGCCGAGATCCCCGCTGCTTCCACCACCACGCTGTCGTGCTGCTGGATCTCCATCAACCTCTCCTTCCCCCTTGCTGGATCAAGAAGGAGGAGACGTCTCTCCCAACCATACGTGTGTTGAACGCGAAGGTGCCGTCCGTTCGGCGCTAGGATCATTGGTGATTTGGATCACGACGAGTACGACTCCATCAACCCCGTTCTCTTGAACGCTTCCGCTCGCGATCTACAAGGGTATGTAGATGCACTCCTCTCTCTCTCGTTTCTAGATGACTCCATAGATTGATCTTGGTGATGCATAGAAAATTTTAAATTTCTGCTACGATCCCCTACATTAATTTCTTTCAAATGGGATCTATGCCCGTTGGATTTAATGATATGGCTATTGTGTTGATTCCAAATATGCAACACCCACTTTGCCTCAAGGACTTTCGACCAATCAGCCTGTGCAATGTGATTTACGAAGTCGTGTCAAGGTGTATGGTTAATAGGCTACGGCCTTTTCGTGCGATCTCATTTCTGAAAATCAAAATGCTTTCATTATCAGGTGACTTATTTTTGACAACTCAATTATAGCATTCGAGTGCATTCATTATATCCAGTCGTTGAAGGAGGGGTCCTTGATTTTTGCGCATATAAGTTGGACCTATCTAAAGCTTATGACCGAGTTGATTGGGGTTTTGTGGAGAAGTCCCTCCTCAAACGGGGCTTCTCTCAGCGGTGGGTTTCTCATGTGATAGCTTGAATGCGCTTGGTTAAATTTTATGTTAAGTTCAATGGCAAGCTATTGGAATCCTTCTCTCCATCTAGAGGTCTTGGACAAGGTGATCCATTGCCCCCATTCCTATTTTTGTTTTTTGTTGATTCCTTGTCTGCCTTGGTGAATAATCCAATTGTCGAGGATGGATTAGAACCAGTGAAAATTTGTCGGTGTGCACCACCTATATCCCATCTGCTTTTCACGGATGATTCACCACTATTTTTTCGAGCTTCTTCTCAGCAGGCATCAGTGGTGAAAGGTTTGTTGAACACATATGTGACATCAATGGGGCAACTTATTAACCCTTCTAAGTGTTCCATCCTTTTCCCTGAGAAATGCTCGGCGGCTGTTTATTGATGAGGTGAAAACATATTTGCAAGTTTCTCAGGAAGTGTTTGATCCAAAGTATCTAGGGCTTCCCGTTCCGGTTGAAAGAATGCAGAAGGTTCATTTTGAATCTATTCTTAGAGACTTAGAAGAATACTGGTGGATTGGAGTGAACAGTATATGTCATGTGGAAGCAAAGATATTCTAATTAAGATTGTTACCCAAGCAATTCCGACGTACGTAATGAGTGTCTTTCGGTTACCGGCCTCTATTTGTGATGAGATGACTCACTTAATGAGGTAATATTGGTGGGGAGTTGAAAGAGGTAAAAGGAAGATGACATGGCTAAGTTGGGATAAAATGATCATGCCAAAATCTAAAGGAGGCATGGGCTTCCGCAATATGTGCGCGTTTAATCAAGCTTTGCTAGCCAAGCAGGCTTGGCGCCTTCTGGAGTCTTCGGAAAGTTTGTGTGCACGACTTCTACGTGCAAAATACTATCCCAATGGGAATTTGATGGACACGGTTTTTGCTAGCAATGTCTATGCGGTGTGTCGTGGTATCGAGCATGGTCTTGAATTGTTTAAAAAAAGGGACTATTTGGAGGGTGGGTAATGGTACTCAGATTCGTACTTAGCGAGATCCATGGATCCCTTGTGGTCCTTCCTTCAAACCGATCACTCCAAAGAGGAATTGCCGTTTGAACCGAGTTTCTGACTTAATGGATGACAATGGTTTCGGAATAATCAGTTGCTCAATGAGCACTTTTGGCCTATGGATGTGCTGCAAATTCGTAAGATTCGTACGTCTCCGAGACAGCAAGATGATTTTCTTGCTTGGCATCCGGGGACAAGTGGATGCTTCACAGTTAGGAGTGCCTATCATCTAGATATGCAAAACCATGAGGAAGCCTTTTCTAATGGTGCTTCTAGTGCTCAACCTAATGGTACACGGCCAATTTGGACCTTATCTGGCAAGCCACTGTCCCACAAAACATGAAAGTGTTGGCATGGAAGGCAGTGATTCCCTTACTACATTTAAGTGCATGCAATATAGACACCTTCGAACGAGTGCAACTTGCCCGCAGTGTGGTGTCGAAGATGAGAGTGAAGGAAATATGCCCTAGATGCAATAATAAAGTTGTTATTTATATTTCCTTATATCATGATAAATGTTTATTATTCATGCTAGAATTGTATTAACCGGAAACTTAGTACATGTGTGAATACATAGACAATACTGAGTGTCCCCAGTATGCCTCTACTTGACTAGCTCGTTAATCAAAGATGGTTAAGTTTCTCGACCATAGACATGTGTTGTCATTTGATGAACGGGATCACATCATTAGAGAATGACGTGATGGACAAGACCCATCCGTTAGCTTAGCATAATGCTTGTTTACTTTTATTGCTATTGCTTTCTTCATGACTTATACATGTTCCTCTGACTATGAGATTATGCAACTCCCGTATACTGGAGGAACACCTTGTGTGCTATCAAATGTCACAACGTAACTGTGTGATTATAAAGATGCTCTACAGGTGTCTCCGATGGTGTTTGTTGAGTTGGCATAGATCGAGATTAGGATTTGTCACTCCGTGTATCGGAGAGGTATCTCTGGGCCCTCTCGGTAATGCTCATCACTATAATCCTTGCAAGCAATGTGACTAATGAGTTAGTTGCGGGATGATTCATTATGGAACAAGTAAAGAGACTTGCCGGTAACGAGATTGAACTAGGTATGATGATACCGACGATCGAATCTCGGGCAAGTAACATTCCGATGACAAAGGGAACAACGTATGTTGTTATGCAGTTTGATCGATAAACATCTTCGTAGAATATGTAGGAACCAATATGAGCATCCAGGTTCTGCTATTGGTTATTGACCAGAGATGTGTCTCGGTCATGTCTACATAGTTCTCGAACCCGTAGGGTCCACACACTTAACGTTCGATGATGATTTGTATTATGAGTTATATGTGATTTGATGACCGAAGTTTTCTCGGAGTCCCGGATGAGGTCATGGACATGACGAGGAGTCTCGAAATGGTCAAGACATAAAGATTGATATATTGGACAATGTTATTCATACACCGGATGAGTTCCGAGAGGTACCGCATAACTATCGGAGTGCTGGAGGGTTATCGGAACCCCCAGGGGGAACTAATGGGCCTTCATGGGCCTTAGTGGGAAAGAGAAGGGCCACAAGGGGCTGGCCATGCACCTCCCCCCTTGGGTCCAAATTGGACTAGGGTAAGGGGGCGGCGCCCCCCGTTCCTTCCCTTCTCCCTCTCCCTTCCTTCTTCCCCCTTCCTCCAGATGGAATCCTACTATGACTTGGAGTCCTAGTAGGACTCCCCTCTTTTGGCGCGCCCTATAGGGGCCTGCCAGCCTCCCCTCCCCTCCTTTATATACAGGGGCAGGGGCACCCTAGAACACACAAGATCAATTGTCTTAGCCGTGTGTGATGCCCCCTCCACAGTTACACACCTCGGTCATATTGTCGTAGTGCTTAGGCGAAGCCCTGCGCCGGTAACATCATCATCACCGTCACCACGCCGTCGTGCTGACGAAACTCTCCCTTGTCCTCGACTGGATAAGGAGCTCGAGGGACATCATCAAGCTGAACCTGTGCTGAACATGGAGGTGTCATACGTTCGGTGCTTGGATTAGTTGGATCGCGAAGACGTTCGACTAATCAACTGCGTTACTAAACGCTTCCGCTTTCGGTCTACGAGGGCACGTGGACACACTCTCCCCGCTTGTTGCTATGCTTCTTTAGATAGATCTTGTGTGATCGTAGGATTTTTTTTGAAATACTACGTTCCCCAACAGAGAGCTCAGTCCATGTTGGCGTGTAAGGAAGCAGTGCAGCTCTAGGAAGGAATCAGGAGGATGTGACCAATCCCGAGCAAAAAATGTCTAGTAAATACTAGGGAAGAATGGCTGCTCAATATGCTAGCAAACTGCACTGAGAGGGTACATGACATGGTGCTGATTTTAATATGGAGAGTATGGAATTTGCACACCGATTTATTACATGGGAAGGACCATGTTCCGGTAAAAATCTCAGTCGACTTTTTGAATAGTTATCTGAACTCTTTATGGCATGCAAAAAAGTACAACATGGAGGAGATGATCAAAGGTAAAATGGTAGAGAGAGAGGGGGTGTTCAGAACCCAAGAACAAGGAAACTGCGGCAGCCAGACCATGGCCTGCTCCTGCTGTAGGATGGATCGCCCTTTCGGTTGACGGTTCGTTCTCCTCAGATGGGACTGTGGGTTCAGGGATGGTCCCTAGGAATCCGGATGGAAGTTTGATCTTTGTTGCTTGCCCACACCTCTGTTTCTGGAACAATGCCCTCGAAGCGGAACTACAAGGAATTAGGGAGGGTCTAGCGCTAGCTTTGGAGCGATCAGATCTTCCCGTGGTAATCCAGTCCGACTCTTCGACGACACTTTCTTCATTGTCCTCAGATATTCTTGATCGATCAGCTTATGGTCATTTAGTCACGGAGATTAAGCACCTCTTAGATAGTAGAGAGTTTTTTCCAATGAAAATTTCTAGAGATCAAAACAGAGAAGCAGATCGCCTCACGAACCATGGGAGAGTATAGTTTAGCTCGGCTTGTTGGCTACAGAATTGCCCACCTTGTATCGTTGAGCTTTTGCCAGCTAACTGTGACTCTACATCTATGGAATAGAACAGTTTTACCCCCACAAAAAAATGCATGTAAAAATTAAGGAGACCATGTATAAAATGTTATTGGTCTTGATTATGGCATGATGAGAGAAAAACATTTTTTCTACTTTAAAGTGCAGTGAAAAGATAGAAGTACACTCTTTTGTGAATTTTTTTAAAACCAAACATACACTCTTCACTGGGCGCAGGGAGTACAAATCCAACAATATAATTTTTGTGACATCACTTATATTTTGCAAAATTAAATTCATGGTCAAAGTTTGAGAGTCCGAAAATAAGTGAGGGTCTAAAAATCCACACGAAGGGAATACCATGTACCATAATAACCGAGTTAGAGCATCTACAACCACAAACTCACAACATCCCTCCGATCAGCACACAAAAAACCATTCCCACAATCGGATACACCAGTTGCACATCATCAAATCCATACGATTACATGCAACGTAAAACTACTCTAAATTTTTGCTCGTGACCATGCTTGTTGTTCCGGTTGTGTCCACGTCCGTGGTCGGCTGCGCCCCTCGGAGTGTTGGTGCAGTCGCCGGCGAGATAGAGTAGGACATGGGATACGCACCTACTCACGGTACTCGAGGCACCGCCATCTCCCATGCCCCACTCTTCCTCGTCGAAGCCCGTGTCCTGCACATTATTGATGGATGTGAGGTCGATCATGGATTCGTCGTGGTTGGAGCCAGCCACGTCCATTATGACGCGGTTGTGACGGCACGGGTTGCCTGGCACCATACGCAGCGCCGGAGAATGCGACTACGCCACACCGACGTTTGTGTGAGGGTTGTCGCGACCTCCCATGCCAGTTTCCTCGCACGGCTGGCACGCCATGACAAATTTGCAGCAGACATGAATTGGTTGTGCTCCTCCGACTCGGCACGCCAATGGAGCGGCTGCGCATCCGCCACAGCGTTCGAACGCCAGACAGACCGCACCATCTCCGACGAAGCAGCGGTGATTGCTCTGCGGCCCTGGATCCATGTGCCATTTGGGCGGGCGCAATGGATTCCTGCTGGATGAAGTCCGAGCGCTAGCGTCAGGCGGACTCTTCCCAGGAGCGGCGGAGTGCAAGGCAGATGATCATCTCCTCCTCGGGGCAGCGTGGGACGAGCTCCGGGTCAACGGATCATGAGGTGTAGGACTCGGATCTGCTGCTTGTCGTGCTGAAGAAGGTCGGGGATCGCCAGACGGGAGCTTGTGGGCCGAGGGGAGTGGACTGGAGGGGGTGGAGTGAAGTGGAATGCAGCAAGGGTTTCATTCGGAGTGCGAATAGGGTCTAATTTATGTGGGATCGGTGGCCCACACAACCCATTTTTGCTAATTTTTTCTCTGATCGTTAAAATCGGCAAAACCAGTATGCGCTAGCAGGGATTCGAACTAGACTTTCTGGTTCCAACAAAGACGCCATAACCACCCAGCCACCTTCTTTGGATGTGACTAATCACCTTCTTTCGTTTAATTATTTATTGTTTTTTCGAACAGCTTTGTTCGGATTTTCCTTTTTCTTTTTCTTTTTAAATCCATGAACTTTTTTTAAAACCGATTAACTCTTTTCAAAATTGTGAACTTTTGAAAAAAAAATAGGATTTTTTAAACTCTTTTCAAACGTGTGAACTTTTTTTTCCAAAATCCATGAACATTTTTCAAATTCGTGAACTTTTTCAAAATTCGTGAACTTTTTTCAAAATTGATGAACTTTTTCCAAAATCGATGAACTATTTCTTAAATCCGTGAACTTTTTTCAAAACCGGTGAACTATTGTAAAGTTTATGAACTTTTTTGCCAAATTCTTGAACTTTTTTCAAAATTTGATGAACTTTTGTAGAATTCAATGAACTTATTCAAAATTTCAAACTTTTTAACCATTCTTTCAAACTTTTTTGTTACCAAATCTATAATGTTTTTAAAAATACGATTTCTTTTTTAGGTGGTTTATATGTGTATATTAATGTTGTACTGAAAGAAGAATTAAATAGGTTTGTTCGCGGATTGTAGACAACTTACTAGTAAGTCTTGGTGTAGTGGTTGTTTCGCAAAGAACTTGACATGCGAGTTCGAATCCAAGCTCTGCCATGTTTTCTTTTCGTGTCTGGTGCTCATGTGTCCAGGCGCGCCCGGATTTCCCAATATCCGTCACAGATATGAACTGGATGTTGTGAGTAGCGATCAAGTTCGGGTTTGGGCCGAATTTGACTATTCTGGATAGATGGCCATTTCGCGTTCCGTCATTGATCGGACAGCCCGACCCGACTATGCGGCGGACGTGGGAGAATCTTTTTTTTTGGGAAAGCAAAAGCTTCATTACTTAACTGTGGTGAGGCATATCGCCCACAACACATTCGCCCACACGGGCAGGTACATCGGACTCCCAGACCAAGTATTGGTCTGGTTCACAAAGGCGACCAATATTGGCAAGTTCATGTGCCACTGAGTTCGCAGTACGTCTACAGACAGAGACGGAAAAAAGGAGAACCACAGCTTAAGTTGGTATTTCATGTCCTCTAAAGGGATCGCATATGCCGAAGAGTCCACTTTGCGCACATCCAGGGCTTCAGCCAGTAGTTGAGAATCCGTCTCGAACTCCACCCTGATCATGCCAAGCTCAGCAGCGGTTGTGATTGCATGAGCCATAGAGGCCACCTCAGCTGCAAAAACATCTGCCGTGTGCTCCTGCCGTCCCGCTCACGCATGCACCAACGAGCCATCCGCGATCCTCGCTGCTATGCCCCAGCCTGAGTGCTACTGTCCCGGAACGAATGAACCATCAACATTGATCTTATAGACGTCCGCAGTAGGTGGGCGCCACTTGTCTGGCTTCGAGCCATGGCCCTTGGAGGAGAAGATGTGCACGTATTCGAGGACACTGCTCCTCGTTCTTCTTGCCACTTCCGCCGCTGGTAGTGGTAACTCGCCCTCCCGCGCCTTGTTTCTATTCGCCCACCAAAGCCACCAGAAGGTGAGAATATGGAGCCTTTTATTTTCATGCAACCCCCAGATGTAATCAATCATTGCATGCACACCCTCAATCTTTTCCAGATCGCTCCTTTCCTTCTCCAAAGCAAGGTCCCTCCAAACCTCCTTTGCCAGTTTACATTTGATGAAAAGGTGACCCCCATCCTCCTCCCCTCTGCTGCAGAATAAGAATTTTGTATCCTCGATGGGGATGCCCCTCCGTGCAACCGTAGTACGAAGCGCCAGGGGTTCGTGTTTGAGCCTACAGGTGAACATTTGGATATTCCTAGGACAGGGCATCTTCCAAATCCTCTTCCAGGAGTCATCGGCAATACTGTTCAGATCTCCAGGAGTCGTGGAACTTGCTCCAACTCCCCCATCCTTCTGTGTTTTCTCCAGATGCACATATAGCTTATAAGCACTTTTTACCGAATGAACCCCTTTAGTATCATACTGCCACGCCATGAAATCTTGAGCACCTTCTCTGAGTGGGATGCGGAGAATGTGTACCACATCATCAGGCCAAAATGTGTCCCGCACCAACCGCTCATCCCATGAGGCTGAAAAAGGATCAATGAGCTCACTCACCCGTTGTAGGAGGCAGTGTCCGCAAGGTGTGATCACGGTTCTTGACCAGGGCCGGGCAATCCAAGGATCCGTCCATATGTTGACATTTGCACCGTCTCCGATCCTCCATATGCAACCTTCTGGGACCAATTGGGCTCCATGCAGCAGGCTACGCCACACATAGGAAATGCCCGCAGCGGGTTGGGCTTCAAGAAGTCGACCATCTGGGTAGTACTTGGCCTTCAAAATCTGTGCACATAGCCAGTCTGGGTGTTGTATCAACCTCCAAGCTTGACGTGATAGCATAGCAACATTGAATGCATGCATATCCCTGAAACCAAGCCCTCCTTGAGCCTTTGGCAACATCAACTTGTTCCATCCAATCCAGTGTGTCGTGTGTTCCTTATCTTGCTGGCTCCACCAGTAGTTTCCGATCAAAGAACTAAGCTCATCACAGAAAGTTTTTGTAAGGTAGAAGCATGACATAGCGAAAGTGGGTATAGCCTGGGCCACCGACGTGACCAGCGTTTCCTTCCCCGTTTTTGCAATGAGCCTCTCTTTCCATCCATATACCTTCCCCGAGATCGTGTTCTTTACAAACGCAAACGCCTTCTTCCTCGATTTCCCTACATGGACTGGCAGCCCGAGATGTTTTTCATTCCAGTTCTCACCATGGATCTGCAGAGCGTCCTTCACACCTTGCCTTGCAAGTGCACTAGTGTTTGGACTGAACATAACCGCGGACTTCTCCAAATTTATGCATTGTCCCGAGAAGCTCTCATAGAGGTCCAAAACCTCTCTCAATGCATCAGCCTCCTCCCTCTTCGCCTTAAGCAACAGAACCAGTCATCGGCGAACAAGAGGTGCGAGACCATCGGTGCAGCTGGGCAAATCTTGACACCACCGATCCGTCCATTGGCTTCATCATCATGAAGCAGGGCTGACAGCCCTTCGGCGCAGATGACGAAAAGATACGATGGTGAAGGATCCCCCTGTCGTAGGCCTCGGGTGGGGGTGAACTGCTCAGTCAACTCACCATTGATCTTTAGTTGGTAACGCACAGTTGTTACACATTTCATCACGAGATCTACCCAAGTGATACCGAACCCAAGCTTGAGTAGCATCGCCCATAAAAATCCCATTCCACGCGATCATAGGCTTTGCTCATATCCGCCTTCACTGCCGCAATACCTTCACCTCCTTTCCTCTTGTTAAGCAAGACATGCGAGAGCTCATATGCTATCAGCACATTATCTGTAATGAGGCGACCGGGGACAAACGCACTTTGGTTGTCAGAAATAATTTCCGGGAGCACCAGTTTGAGTCTGTTGGCAATGACTTTAGAACAAAGCTTATAGACAACATTGCATGGACTGATGGGGCGCAAATCTTTGATCCTACTCGGGTTCTTCACTTTGGGTATGAGGATGACAACCGTGTCATTCCACCCTTCCGGCATCGGGCCCCCCCTTAAGACTGTGATTACCTCATCAATTACTTTGTCACCCATAAAATGCCAATGCTTCTTGTAAACGATAGAGGGCATCCCATCGGGCCCCGGGGCTTTGAGATCCTCAATATGATCAAGCACCGCTTTGACCTCTTCTCTAGACACTTCAGCTTCTAGAATGTTCCTCATGGCCTTAGTAACACGAGGTTGCACTTTGGTGAGAAGCTCGTTCAGTCGGTTACAACCAGTGGTAGAAAAAAGGTCCTGAAAAAAAGAGAGCACATAGTTATTTAAACCCTCTCCCGCCTTCACCTCCGACCCATCATCCTTCCTTATCATCTTGATTCTATTAGCTTTCTTCCTTGCCGACGCCACCGCCATAAAATATCGCGTACATCCATTCCCATCCTTCAGCCAAGTAACATGTGATAGCTGTTTTGCCTTCGTGTTCTTCTTCTCTTCTAAATCCTCCACAACACATCTAAGTCTAGCCTCTTCTCTAATCTTCTCCTCGGACACCGGTGCCCTCATGCAACGTTCCAGCTGGCCCCGTGCTGCTCTAAGGCGTCCCTCCAACTCCCCCGCCACCTCCTTACTCCACTTTTTCATTCTCCCAGCTACGTTCTTCATTGCAGCAGCAACATCACCTCTTCCCTCCAGGCACCCTTGTTCCCATGCCCCCTGAACTTCTGCACTGCAACCATCCTCTTGCAACCACCAGGCCTGAAAGCGAAAGCCACGGTCTCCACTCACAAGAACACCTCTACTCTCCCCCACCGTGGACACAATAACTGGTCGATGGTCGGAATGCCGGGGGCCTGCATTGATCACTGTAAAGTCTGGGAACCATTCACACCAGGTGGAATTTGCTGTAGCCCTATCCAAGCGCTCGCAGATATATGTATCGATCTCCCGACTGTGATCCCTCCACGTGTACTTTTCTCCTTCAAAGCCTATGTCACAAAGCTCACAGGCCTCCAAAGCTTCTCTAAACCGGTCCATGTGACATTGTGGACGAGTAACACCGTCGATCTTTTCATTGGAGGAAAGGATTTCATTGAAGTCTCCCAAGCAAAGCCATGGTCGACCAGTTTGGTGTTGTTGAGCTAGTAGTTTCATCACTTTCCATGTCTCCACCTTCCTCTCCGCTGCAGATTCACCGTACACCCCGGTTAGCCTCTACTCTCTTCCGTCATCCTCCACCACATCGACATCAATGTGCCTCCGGCCAAACGATCGCAACGACACATTGACTCCCCTCTTCCAGAAGAGAGCCACCCCCTACTCCGTCCTTCCGCACTCCAGACTACCATGTGGGGCAGTCTAAGTGTCCACCTGAATCTCTCTAGCTCTTTCTCAGTCATTTTTGTCTCCGCCAAAAACACCACATCGGGATCCTCCTCCCACCCTAAATCAAGGAGGCTACGAATTGCCGGGTCGTTCCCGAGTCCCCGGCAGTTCCATCCGACTATTTTCATTGCTCCCGGCGGGGCTGCTCCAGCAGCCCTGCCGATGTAGACTTGTTTGCCTCTTCATACTGCTCATATTGTCTTTCTCCCTGCACACTTTCCCCTCCTTCCACTCTACACTTCTTACTATCCATCTCTCTTCCCCTTCTGGCCCTCCTCTTTTCTGGCCGAGAACCGGTTCCCTCGCAGAGTCACACTCCGCCCTCACCTTATCTCTCCACTTCTTCCTATATCTCTTGCCCTATGGGTCCTTTTCCTTCCCACCTTTGGACGGATCATCCTTCCTGCCCTCCTCCTTCTCCAACATATGTCCCACTTGATCTTTTTCCGACACAACAATGGTGGTATTACTGTTTGCCAAAGATTGAGGTACTCCCGTCGCACTACCTTTTCCCGTCTCATCCATCCTCCGTGCAAGAGCCCCATCATCAAAGTCAAGCTTCGACGGCCTTCCTCCTTTCTTTGGGACTCCTAGAATCTTCTGCTGGCTAGTGACCTCCCCCCTTTCTCCGTCGCCCCCTCCCCTCCTCTTCAGACTTGGAATCGCTCTTCCGCCATGAGAGGTTATCACTGCCACTCCCCGACCGCCCCCCTGACCTACATGAACCATAGCCCCCCTCTTCCTGAGCTCCGGCTACCCCTTCTCCACACCCCATCGTCGACAGAACTCCTCCGCTGCCCTAGGTCCGCTCGCAGCCACCTCCTGAACTGTTGTTGTTCTTCCTTGGCTAGCTTGATCGAGCAGTATTTGTCCCCATGACCAATAACACTGCAGGTGTAGCAGAAATCAGGTAGATATTCATATGCAAATCTGCACCATCCTCCATTCTCATCCCCTTCCTCCCCTCCTGCGGCCACCATCTGCTTGTCATGCATCTCCTCCCCTTCTGACCCCTCAAATAACGTAAACCCTCTCATGATAGGTTTATCAATGCACATGCAGACTTTGATCCTTAGGTATTTTCCTATAGCATTCCCATCTGCACCAGTATGTGCTTCCTCAAACCGGCCAATTAGATTACCAATATCTTCAGCAGACTCCATATTCATCATGCCGAGTGGTAGATCAAAAACCCTAACCCAAATCGGGATTTTGTTGAACTGATAATCTTCCGGCCTTTTGCTAGGGTCATAATCTTCCACCACCACCAAGTCCTTGTCGAACATCCATGGGCCATTGTCCAGCGCCTTCCTCTTACCCGTCTCTTGGTTGAATGTTAACAGGAATTGGTTTACACCGATCTCCTTACAGTCGGTCCCCTTAATCGGGCACCAGATCTTCCCTAACGTGAGATTAATCGCATCCGAGTGCGCCAACTTCTCCGACAACACCTTCCCCACCGCCTGCGCCGCCGCGTTCTTTCCAGTCTCCTTCCCCGAGAACCTAATTCTGACGCCCTTCTTCTCCTCATCCGAGAGTTTCAGCCCCCTCATCAACCCCGCTACCCCCTCCATCACTACCCTTCTGCCTCCACAAACCCCCCTCAACTCCTCCTAGGGTTTAAAGTGTTTTACGACCACGCGCCCTAGGAGGAAACACGCAGAAGGCTTATGGTGGATCGGCAGGGAAAGGAACGGGAGAACTCGAAACAGATCCGGGTTCAGGACGATGGAGGCGATGGAACCCTAGGCGGCGCCGCACCAGATCGCAATCGCCCCCGGAATCGCCGGACAGAGCCACGTCAGCCGTCACCACATGGGACGGACCGATAGAGGGGTTCCTGACGTGGGAGAATCTATCAAAGCATGAAGATGGTTGTGCCACCGAAACGGTATAGCACCCCTGAAAAAAAGACGGTATAGCATCCATGGTATGCAGAACATGGTTTTGCCACCGCTGTTATACGTCATGACGCACTCGTATGTCATTCAGTCACCTACACTATCCGTTCTATTCCCAGGCTACAAAAATGCACAATCCTTTTTGTTCTTTTCCAGAAGCAACTAAAGTCGTGGAAACTTTGATAATTCCAAGCACCAACTAACCTCCATTTCGTTGGTGTACTGTACACCCATCAAAAAGTGCATCCTCCCAAATTCTCTCAATGCAGGAGAGATAATACTCAACAGACTCTGGCCTCTGCTTTTGCCCCTTCCTGTGGGCCATTTTGATGCTTTCTTTTCTTTAGCCATCTTCTTCCATCCATGCAACAAGGAATCAAATCTTAACTTTTTTTATTTCCTCGCACCACCATTCCTTTTTCGTTTCCATTGACCAAGATTGGGCATAAATGCCCCATGGGGCCTCCTCCTCAAGGTCGCTGCTTCCCCTTCGGCGCCCCCTGGGCATGGCGAATTGGAGAGCAGAGCATGCCCTACATACGGCGCTCGCTTGACGCCATGGACGACCGGGAGGGAGGCTGGAATGGAGGAGCTGGCCTCTTATTCTCCCTCCGGTTTGACCCCATGAGGGCGGGCTTCGATCGTGCTCTGGCCAGCTTCCCTGTTTCTGCGCTGATTAGCCGCCTTCTTGGATGGGGCAAGAACAGTGGCCAAGGGAGGCCGCAGGGGGCCGTGATGGTCGCCGCCGCCGTTGCTCTTTACGCGGCTGCGCTCTTTGTTTCAGATCAGCAGCCTCGCCGGCGACGCCTGGCTGCTTCTGCTGCAGCTAGGCCAACTTTTGGTATGCAGCTTGTTTCATTAGTTGATCGCACCCTGCGCTCGTGCTCAAATTCTGATCATCTGCGACTTGATTTGCATCGATTTGTCTGCAGCAACCAGACCTCGTGCTCTGCCTACGCCGGACGATGGCCTCAGAATTCTGTCATCGAATGTAAGTCATGATCCTTGGCTAGAGCTCCCGTTTCTCCATGATGGCGAATTCATGCAATCCAACTAAACTAATTGCTTGCCCTTCGTATCAAAGGATGAATATCTGGAAAACGTGATCCACCGCGTGTCGATCGGTGCCGGGGACGATGAGCCGGTTCTGGTGGCAAGAGTTCAGACCATGCCACCCGACGTGGCTGGAGCAACCTCTGCATGGGAAACGGAGCACGATAGGCTGGAGAAGGAAGAGGTCGAGCGATTCAAGCAGCTGTGGCTGTCGCTCGTGGAGCGGGAGCAGAGGCTGGAGCTCCGGCTGATGGACCTCGACGGCCTTATAGAGCAAGAGGCCACCGTGAAAGAGCTCGAGAACCGCGTCGGCCTCGCCGCCGTGGAGGCGCGGCTCCTGGAGCTCAAGGTCTTGTCGCTGGGTGAGGAGAACGAGAGGCTCAAGGCCCAGGCGGCGGAGCTGGAGGCCGTCCGGGCCCAGCTGGGGCGCGCCAAGGAGAAGCTGCGGGCGCTCAAGGAGCGGGTGCAGGTGGAGCGGGAGGAGTCTCAGAGCGAGGCGACGGCGCTCCGGGACAAGGTGACGGAGCTGGAAAATACCGGCGAAAAGAGGGAGAGGGTGCTGGCGGCGGAGGCGGCGGAGCTACGGAGGGCCAAGGCCGCGCTGGAGGAGGAGAACAGGGAGCTTGCTCGGAGGTTGCGGGATGCGGAGCAGGTCTCCTCCGCTGTTAGTTTGGTTCGTGAGGTAACTGCATTCCTCATTCTTGATTTGAATGCAACATTTTCTTCCATTTCGTTCATACGTAGTATTTGCGAAAATCAGTAGCACATGTCGATTTCTCCAGATTTGTGTGTCGATTTTCGAATGGCTTGCAGCTTTGGTCAAGTCAACAAAGACATATTCTGGGAGAGAAAAAAACAAAAACAAAAAAACATGGAACTGTATATTTCTTTGTCAACCAAAAAGTCCTTCTTTCTAAGCTCATGATGCTTTCAAATAGCAAATCCAACAAAATAGTTTACATTTGAAACCAGTTCTTTGGATGTCTTGATTACTTTTATGCTGGCTTGCTGTTTTGTTGGCAAAACGCAAGATGGCCTTTTCATCTTGATTGGTTTGGAACAAAGTGGCGGCTGAAATCTCTGCCAAGTTGTTTTTGTAATATGTCACTGTCACAACTTTGATTTTTTTTTTGAGAGTAAGCATAAGCTTTATTACGCAACCGCTGGGCCTAAATCGCCCGTTACAACGTCAGTCACAGCTTTGATTTGACGCTAAGGCTATGTTGAGAACCTTCTGAATTATTACTTGTTATTCTCATTTGGCTCTTGCGAGTTATTTACCCAAAACAACCATACTTGAGGCTAGGGTAACAATTTGATACCACACTCAAGGCAGGGCCCAAAAAATCATCAGAAATGCGCCTAATGCGTAACGCAGAGCACTGATGCTAGAATTTGATCGTGAAAACAGCAAAGCCGACAGGTGAGGCCCACCTGTCAGGCTGACATGGCGTGCCTATGTGGACAATTTGCTGACTTAGACAAGGGTCCCACCTGTCAATGACTCGACTATTTATCTTCTTCCTCTTATCTTTTCTTTTCCTATCAATTTGGGTCCCTGTAAACTTTCAACAAACGCAATCGGGTCCTTACAAACAAATTTAAAAAAAGCCATCGGGTCCTCTTGTGCTCAAGATCGAGAAGAGCTACGCCTGCAACTGCGCTCGCCGGCCAGCCGCCCTGAGGAGCGCAACGGCGAGAGGTCATGGCGCCGCTGCGGAGCTCCCTTCCCTCGCCCGGGTCGTCACCCAGTGCGCCCAGCCGTCGTAGAGCTCCCTCCTTTCGTCCATCGGCATCCAGTGCACCGCCGCGCTGCTTCTACCTCCATTAGCCCGAGCAGGAGGACCCGCGTAGGAGACGGCCTAGGGGCGGCCCGATGCTTCTTGCACCGCGAGCCACTGGTCGCGCCGCAGGTAGCCGCGATCCGTTAGGGCCCGGCGCTGCATCCGCCTTCATGGAAGTAGATCGAAGTCCAGCGGGGTGGCTCAACGAAGATGGTAGCTAGCTGTAGTGGGTGGACGGCACGCCGGTGGTTGGATGGCTCGCCGTGGTTGGACTCCGGCGGCGACGTGGGATGGCTGTTCTCGGTTTTTTTGTCAGGAATAGAGAGGGGAAGAAGAAGATGTATCCGATAGGTGGGGCCTTGGGCCACCTCAACGAATTATTCACATAGGCAGGCCACGTCAGCCCGGCAGGTGGGTCCAACTTGTCAGTTTCATTATTTTCACAGGCAAATCAGACAATCAGTGCTCTGCGTTACATATTAGGCAGATTTTTGGTGGTTTTTTGTGCCCTGCCTTAAATGTGGTACCAAGTTGTTACCCTAGCCCCAAATGTGATGGTTTTGAATAAATAACTCGGCTCTTGCGTGGTGCAATTGAACATATAAGGTGACCAATTAGTTTATCTTATGGTCACAGCTCGGCGATTATGACCTGAACAGCAACATTTTTTCATCTTATCTTTTCTGATGTATTACTATTTATAATAGGTTGAAACTTGCAATTATGCTAGTTGCGACACGTTTTAGCATTTCTTTTTTCTCGATCTTTATTCAATACCTTTCTAAACTATGTGAACGCCAAACGAATAAGTTGCTGCATTTTTTTATTCGTTTCAAAAAAAAAGTTGATGCATTTTTCCAAAACATCCTATAATTCTTGAGATTCAATGGCCAATTGGCGAATTACCCAAGCAAAATGGGGAGAATTCACGTTTTGTTGATAAGCCTTGGAATATATATATGCCAGTTTCTCCCTGTCCCACCGAGAAACCACGCGCACATGTGCCACTATCTTTTGAGAACATTCCCTCCCCACAAGTGCAAAGACTGAATTTTGCTTACTCTCTTTCCCTAACTGTCATGTGCTACTCTCTTTCCCTAACTGTCACAGGATTTCGATATGGGCAACCTTCTTTCGTCTATGTGGCTGAACATGCTAAACAATCTTACCCTTTTTTTTCTGAATTGATTAGGACGACATGGTTGATGAGGCAAGCTACCTGAGGGAGGCGAACGAGAGGCTGACGAGGCAGATCGAGCAGCTACACAGCGACCACTGCGCGCACGTCGAGGAGCTCGTATACCTCAAGTGGGTCAACGCCTGCCTCCGCCACGACCTCCGTGGCGGCGACCATCACCCCTCGTCCGCCCAGCAAGATCAGGACGGGGCTGGCAGCGCCATGCCGTCGGCCATGGACCTGAGCAAGAGCATGAGCTACCGCTCCAGCGAGAAGGCCAAGGAGCTCATGCTCCAGTATGGCAGCCTCGGCCTCGACGGCTACGACCCCGTGCTCTTCTCGCCGCTCAACGAGTCGACATACGGCGATGGCGAAAGTCACCAGCAGCGCGTTGGAGATCAGGACGAGCCAGGGCGGAGCCCGGTCGTGCCGTCGCCGGCCGCGGCCGCGGCCGCGCCCGAGCATCGGGCCGGGCATGGCAAGCTCAAGTTTCTGAGGAATATCAAGAAGCTGCTGGCGAGCAGCAGGAGGAGCCACGGCCACGACCGCAAGAGCAAGAAGGCCGCGCCGGACCACGAGCATCTGGAGAAGGCGATGCGGTGGCTGTCCTCCAGCAGCCACGACGCGCTCGGCGCAGACAGCTCGTACGAGAGCACGCCGCTGTCGTCGTGCGACCGGACGCCGCTGAGCAGCGTGACGACCGTGGACTTGCACGCCCGTGCGCGCGCCGGGGGGGCGCCCTCCGCGCCGAGGCTGGAGACGGAGACTAAGCTGGCGAGGTCCAAGAGCGACAATGGCGCGTCCTTCGGGCGGGAGGCGACCAGGTACCACGCTCTCCGGCCGGACCGCCCGGCCGGTCCCGGGACAGACGGGTTACACTCGCCGGAGAAGATTAGAAGGTACTCAGACGAGTTGACAAGCTCCTGATCAGTATGTTAGTGCATGGGACGCTCTCCTGCAGGGTGATGCTTTTGCACAATAAACTCACTAACAGCAACCGGTCTGTAAGACGAAATGGCAATTTTCTTCATGTTCTTGTGTAAAATACATGTTGAAGGGGCGCTTGGATTGAGACGTTCGACAAATGGCGCTTTTATTAGCTTTAAATGTAGCATTAAAATCATAATGAATACACAGCAAAACCAAGTTCAAAAGTAAATAGAAAATTTAAAAGACGTTAGGCAGCAACACAGTTAAAAAAATAACGGACACCTGAATATATTACTCCCTTCAATCCAAAATAAATGTCGCAGCTTTGAACTAAGATTAGTTTGGAGGGAAAGGTTTATATTACAACTTGCGATTGTGGATCAAATATAGAGGAGAGATATAGGTGCCAAGATCTGGCATCGTCTCTTAATGCGATTTCTTTAAATCTATGAAGCCAAAGCGAGAAGCGTGATCCTGAAGAGATGGTTCTTCTCAATGATGAGTGCATTGCGCGAATCCCAAATTTTTTAAAAGATGGTGAGCACAACAAATGGACTCTCTCTCTGTGCATGCGTGACCCCTGGCAGGAGTAAAATGCACAGAACCATCACTTTCGTGTTACAACTTGCATAAAACCATCACTTTACAAAACATGACATTTTGCATCGAACCGAAGAATTGACAGTGGCAAAAAACACTAATGAAAAATGCTAAGTGATTCAGTGGCATCACTAATTAATTGGACCCACCTGTCGGGCTGAGTTGGCAAAAAGAAAATTACACATAGACATGTTGACTTGGTCTTCTCCCCCCTCCCGCCTCTCTCTCTCTCTCTCTCTCTCTCTTTCTCTCTCTCTCTCTCTCTTTGAAGCATTCGATCAAACACAGGACGAGCAGCGGCAGCCTCACGTCCTCCACCACCATTGCCTCCTCCTCCCCTGCCTCGGTGTCCCGCTCGCAGGCGCACGACACTCCTCTGCCTGGTCTGAGCCAGCGAGTCCACCGGTGCGGCAGTGTGGATCTCGCACCTCCTAGTTCGTGGCAGATGGTCAGCGTGGGAGGAGGCAGGTCGAGCTTGTGCACCTGACGAGGTGTTGTTCATGTTCGTGGTAAACGCCCGCGGGAAGCACATGCTGGTGAGTGCGGCGGAGATGCCGACCGCGCTGGCCAGGAGGGCGAAGATGAGCACGGTGGTGGTCACTGGTGGCCGCCGTCTCTCTCTCTCTCTCTCTCTCTCTCTCTCTCTCTCTCTCTCTCTCTCTCTCTCTCTCTCTCTTTGTGTGTGTGTGTGTGCATGCATGACCCCCGACAGGAGTATGCACAGAACCATCACTTTCGTGTCACAACCTGCATAAAACCATCACTTTACAAAACGTGACATTTTGCATTGAACCGAAGAATTGACAGTGGCAAAAAACACTAATGAAAAATGCTAAGTGATTCGATGACATCAC
>NC_041385.1:390319644-390352567 GCF_002162155.2 Triticum dicoccoides | reverse complement strand
CAAACACAGGACGAGCAGCGGCAGCCTCACATCGTCCACCACCATTGGCTCCTCCTCCCCTGCCTCGGTGTCCCGCTCGCAAGCGCACGACACTTCTCTGCCTGGTCTGAGCCAGTGAGTCCACCGGTGCGGCGGCGTGGATCTCGCACCTCCTAGTTCGTGGCAGATGATCAACATGGGAGGAGGCGGGTAGAGCTTGTGCACCTGGCGAGGTGTTGTTCATGTTCGTGGTGAACGCTCGCGGGAAGCGCATGCTGGTGAGCGCGGCGAAGATGCCGACCGCGCTGGCCAGGAGGGCGAAGATGAGCACGGTGGTGGTCACTGGTGGCCGTCGTCTCCCTCTTCTACTTGCCATGGGTCTGGGGGAGCTCTACTCCGAGGCGCTGCCACGGGGGCGTGCTCGAATCGATGTAGCGCTAGGCCGCATCCACCATGTTGTGTTGAGGAGCTGGGCCGGGTTGTGTTGGCACTGTCAAGGACAGGGTGCCCGGGTCATGGCGGTATAGGATCTGGCGGAGGCGGAGGTGTATCAGGGATCTGCGTGTTCATCTCGCTTCATGCGCGCACCCATCAAATAATGGCGCCTGTGAGCTGCCCAACTTGGATTTGTTGTCCTCCAGTGACCTACTGGACGGGGTTTGCCGCGGGCTCGGCACCAACCCAGCTTGACTGGCTGGCCGTCGCTCTAGCCGTCCTCCGAGCTCCACAACCGTCATAGGTGAGAAGGAGCTCGGATGCAACCGGCAGCGGCAGCGGCCTCCCATCCCCAGATCCATGGTGTAGGGGAGATGGTGCAGGGTGCGCTGCCACCGGTGTCGTCGTCCAGCCGATGGAGCGCCATGGCGAGCCTAAGGAGCGCCGGTGGCCTTGGGTTGCTTCCTCCGTCGTCTCCTTTGTGGGGGGAAAATATTGAAGTCGGGGTATGAAAGTACAACTAATCCCCGGATGGTTTTGGTAATTCATAACAACATATAGCTCATTGAACTAATATCCATTCAAGATAAATATTTCAGGATGTTCAATGAATGGCATGGCATGGACCATAGAGATGTGGACCCCTCAAAATGCTAAGGACAAAGATTGGCAAAAGCTCAAGACTCTTCATTTCTATTTAAGTGATCTAAGATCACATTGAGTCTATAGGAAAGCCAATACTATTAAAAGGGGATGATGTGTTGCTTAATGGTCTACTTGGTCAAAGTGCTTAGTGATATTGCTCCAAAACCTTGGCCACGTTCTCCATCCAAATATGTCCAAACCTTAATTCCGAACTCGGCCCACTGATACTTTCTACCCACACAGAGTTCATTTGGCACAGCTACTGCAAGAAAATCTAATGATTCGGTCACACTGATACAGATCTCGGTCTCACCGAGATAGCCTTCCCAGCGCTCTATGACTTGTTGCATTCACTTCGGTCTCATCGAGTTGATGTAATCGGTCTCACCGAGTTGGCTTAACAGATTCTCTATTGCCCGTTGCACTTACTTCAATCTCATCGAGTTGATGCAATCAGCGCCACCGAGATGAAGTTTGCCCTAAGCCCTAGCACATCAGTCCCATCGAGTTGTTCCAGTCGGTCCCACCGAGATTCCTAATGTTCATATTTTTGAACAAATTGGTGCCACCGAGATGAGTCAAAAATGTGTAACGGTTGGATTTTGTGTGGAGGCTATATATACCCCTCCACCCCTTCTTCCTCATTGAGGAGAGCCATCAGAACGTGCCTAAACTTCCACCATTCATTTTCTGAGAGAGAACCACCTACTCATGTGTTGAGATCAAGAGATTCCGTCCCAACCATTTGAACCTTGATTTCTAGCCTTCTTCAAGTTGCTTTCCACTCAAATCCCTCTTCCACCATAGCCAAATCTGTGTGTGAGAGAGAGAGAGAGTTGAGACTATCATTTGAAGCACAAGAGCATGGAGTTCATCATCAACACACTGTCTATTACCTTTTGAAGAGTGGTGTCTCCTAGATTGGTTAGGTGTCACTTGGGAGCTTCCATCATTCTGTGGAGTTGAAGCAAGAAGTTTGTAAGGGCAAGGAGATTGCCTACTTCATGAAGATCTACCCGGGTGAGGCAAGTCCTTCGTGGATGATGGCCATGGTGGGATAGACAAGGTTGCTTCTTCATGGAAACTTCATGGGTGGAGCCCTCGTGGACTCGTGCAGTCGTTACCCTTCATGGGTTGAAGTCTACATCAACGTGGATGTACGATAGCACCACCTATCGCAACCACTCCATCTCCGTGTCTCCATTGCGTTTGCCTTCTCCAAACCCTTCCCTTTACCTTCATATGCAATGTTTTACAATCCGCTGCTATACTCTTAGAATTGCATGTGTAGATTGATTGATTGACTTGTGATAATTGCTAAAATCTGCCCACAACTAAACTTGGACAAAGGATAGATTTTTATTTGATCAAGTAGTCTAATCACCCCCCCTTCTAGACATACTTTCGATCCTACAAGTGGTATCAGAGCTTTGGTCTCCATTAGCGTTGATTTCCATAGCTTTGGTGATCATAGCCTTAGTTTCACAACCTAGGAGACTATGGCGTCTAGCGAGGGCAACTATCACCGTAGAGGTCCTTATTTTGATGGTACAAATTTTGCTTCTTGGAAGCGTAAGATGAAAATGCATATTCTTGGTCATAACACCGCTATTTAGGCTGTTGTGTGTGTTGGCTTGCAGGGTGAGTTCTTTGAAAATGGTAGAGAACAGAATAGTGAAGCAGCCGCGGAAGAATTGAATATGTTGCAATGCAATACTCAAACTTGCGATATTCTCTTCAATGGATTGTGCCCCAAAGAATTCAACAAAATCAGCCGCCTTGAGAATGCAAATGAAATTTGGGATACTTCGGTTGATATGCACGAAGGTAACGAGTCCGTCAAGGAATCCAAGTCGGATGTGCTTCAAAGTCAACTTGACAAGTGCAAGATGAAGGATGGTGAAGGAGTCGCCGAAATGTACTCTAGGCTTGCTCTCATCACAAATGAGATTGCTGGCTTAGGAACTGAAGAGATGGCTGACAAATTCATCATCAAGAAGATCCTTAGAGCCTTGGATGGAAAATATGATACCGTGTGCACATTGATCCAAATGATGCCCGATTACAAAGATCTCAAGCCCACAGAAGTCATTGGTAGAATTGTTGCTCATGAGATGTCACTCAAGGATAACGAAGGGCTTCACAATAAGTCAAGGGGTGATTTCAAAGCTTCAAGTGATGCTCCTACAACATCAAGTGAAAAGCAAGTCTCCAATGAAGAATTGAGCTTATTGGTGAAGAACTTCAACAAATTCTACAGGAATAGAAGCAAAGAGAGAAGCTCCAAGTCAAGGTCCTAAAATGACAAAAGATCTTCTAGTCGTGATCGTAATTTCTACAATTGTGAAAGAACCAACACTACTCCAATGAGTGTATGGCTCCCTACAAGAAAAGAGAAGACTCACCAAAAGGATAAGTAGAAGAGATGAATCACCTCCAAGAGAGAGAGAGGGAGTAGAGATGATCGTTATGAATGAAGACCCTCTTGAAGAAGCAAGGATTCGGAAAGGAAGGACAAGTCATCAAAGAGCTACACAAGACGAAGACATCAAGCTCACATTGGAGAATGGGTTTCCGGTTCCGACTCCGACAACTACTCCGAGAGAAACTATCACTTCGACTCCGACTATACTCAAGATGAAGGTGTTGCTGGTCCTGCACTAGTGTCATCCAACTCCTACGACATATTTGATTCACGACATAAAGGAATTGGAAGATGCTTCATGGCTAAAGGCCCCAAGATATCACACCCCGAGTATCTTGATGTCGATAGTGATGATGATTTACTTGTTGACAAAACTAGTGATGAAAACTATAATGAACTTGCTAGTAATCATGCTAATCAAGATGAAACGAATGACAATGATAAGAAGGAGATTGGGTGTCTAACTAAAGAACTAAACACTCTTAAGTTAGATCATGAAACAACTCAAGAGGATCATAAAGAGCTCCTAAGAACTCATGAGAAGCTACGCTTCGGGAAGCTAAATTGAGAGCAAGAGCATGAGTTTCTAAAAGCTATCAATGATGATCTTCGAAAGAAGAGTTCTTCTTACATTGCCAAACGTCTCCTCTTGTCTACTTATATGCCTCAAGTAAAATCTAGCAACAAGATCAAGAAAGATTCTTCTTCTAGTAGTTCTCTTGATTCCACTAATGGTTCTCTTGGCCAAGTTACACTTGATCAAGAAAATAGCTTATTGAAGGGAATTATAGAGAAAGGTGTTTACAACAGCCTCGCCAGGAGTAAGTAATTTGAGGAAATTCTACGTAAGCAAGGAAGGCACTAGAAGAATCAAGGTGTTGGTTATGAACGAAATTTCAATGCCAATGGAGTTGAATGGGAGGAGGATCAATACCCCAAGACGAAGTTTGTTCCTCAACAAGAGAGGTATGACCCCACTTCTTTTGAGGGAACACAAGCACAAGATGATCTTCCACCAAAAGACCACAAGCTAGAAGGCCAGGACAAGCTTCAAGAAGAGATTGACTCATTTGAAGAAGCTCCTAAGGCCATGGTCAAGTGGGTTCCCAAGACTACGTCAAGCTCTACTTCATCAAGTACAACTATAACTCCAAGGATTCACATCAAGTTGATGTGGGTCCCAAAGAATAAGAACTAGAGTGTTATTGAGGGTGACTTCTCCAACATACTTCACTCATATTCATCTTGGCAAGGACTTGTGCAATCAACTTTCATATCTTGCACTAGTTCATGGAGTCACAATATCTCTTGTTGGTAAGACAAGGGACAAGGTAACCTAATGCTTCCATGGACATCATCATATGTGCAATTCACTCTATGTCTAGGGATATCCTTGTATGTTCCTTGTGGGAAGTGCAACACTCCAATGGATTGCTCCAAATGATCTACATCAACATTGGCGTCCACATCTTCAATATCTACATGAAGTCATCATCGACAAAACCCAAGGTTAGTTCATCCCTATTTAGGGGGAATATCATATCTAGGGGGAGCTTCACTCTAAAAATTGAGCTAAAGCAACTCTAATGGTGTGAACACATTAATGCTTTATGTAAAAGTGGCAACCCCACTTGTGCTTAAACAATGAGTATGACCTATGATCAAATGTTCTCATTTGACTCCTAAGTCAATTTACTCATATATAGATGACCTAGTCATCGCCAATTGCTTGATAAATGCTAGAATTGATCATGCATGCTTTAACTCATATTTCATTTGCTATCTTATTGTGTGAGCATGTTGGTTGCATATTTTCTCCATTCGAGGACATCCGTTTGTTGTTTTGATTGTCTTGGTTTTTATTGGCCAAGGGGATGTACAAGAATGCCTAAGAACTTTCTCTAGCTATCTATGTCTTCTTGTCTCAAACTATATTCATGCTATATTACAAAAATTGAACAAGTTCCTTTCAGACCCTCTGGGTGAGGAGCACTCGGAGCCACCGATCCGTCAAGGGTTGCCTTCCAAAATCTTCTATTGATTTTCGGTCAGACCAAAACACTCAAACTCGATCACACCGAAAGCACTTAGATTGATCTAGGTTTTCATCTCGGTGCTACCGCTTAGACCAACTCGGTCACACCAATTTGCGCAGTTGCGCATCTCGATGCCATCAACAACACACAAGCATATATACTTCCACGACCGTACGTTGAAAATTACTTCAAACGCTACGACCCTCGCACCCCGTTGCTGCCGCCCATTTATCTCCGGATCGTCCCCATCGTCTCCTATGCGTCGTCGCCACGGGACTCTGCAGCCGTCAACGGCAATCTGCCCTGTCGTTGCCACTGTAGAGGATCTTCACCGAGTTAGGGTGAGATTGGATCTCCTCGTGCTTCCATTTATCCGATTCAGTGCACAAGGACAACGCCATGTATCTTGCCACGACTGCAATACTTCTATACACTAGATGAATCCATTAACATAGATTAGAGCAAAAAAATTAGGGTCAGGTTTCCGCTGAACTCATCTCGGACCGACCGAATTGAAATTTTCGGTCCCACTGACTGGCCTTGGCCATTGCACAAGTACAACTCAGTTCCACCGAAATGTACTAATCGGTGAGACCAAAAGTAAAGTTTTAGTGAAAACCTAGCATCTCTGAGACACCGAACCACAACTCGGTCCAACCGAAATGGTGTGTTTAGGCTCTATGAGTGCTTCGGTGTCACTGAAATTATCAACTCGGTAATTCCAAAATGCTTTTTATGAAAATCTAAAACTAAAGTTTGAACTCAAATTTTGGAAAAACTTTATGCTTTTTGTGATAACTCATCTACTCTGCCCATACCCATCTATTCACAGGGTCAGCTTTGCAAGATGTCTAGTGCCAGTGACAGTCAGAACCAGTCAGAGAAGAATGTTGAGCTCAATGAGGGCTCTAGTCCCAATGAAAGCTATGACGATGGCAACAGGAGAACTCCAAGCAATTTGCCAAAGGCTGCCACCAGGACAGGAAAGAAGAGAACCTCAAATAGTGAGGATGAAGATTTTATGGTAGATGAGGTCACTTCCAAGAAGAAGGCAGTACTCAGAAAAGAGTATGGCTCTGCTACTAGCACTAAGCCAGGTGCTAAGAAAAGGACTGCTGTAAGGAGAGTCTCAACATCAAAACCTCAAAAATCCTCAGCTCCACAAGAAACCATGACCTTCACACTGGAAGATCCAAGTGATGAAGAGGGTAATGCCAGCAAGAAAAGGAAAGGGCCAGAAAGACGACTGCTACAGTTATTGGCCAACCTTCCATGAGGGAAGATGATCAGGAGGAGGAGGAGGAGGAAGAACATGTTGAAGCACCTCCAGCTAAGGCACAAAAACTCGTGTCTGATGCCATGAAGACAGCTGCTCCCTCCAAGCCCAAGGCCAAGCCGAAGGTTTCTGCACCCAAAAGATCAACGAGAAATATTCCAGCTATTGAGAAGAATAAGGTCATAGTGCCTAAAGTTCAAGATGATGATGAGCCACTAGTGCTCAGGAAGCTCAAGCCCAAGATCCCAGACCATGACAATAATGCACATCCTGTTGCAGAAAACATGATGCTCGGGAAGGACAAGGGTCTGCGAGAGTGGTGGAAAGTTGATCCCCACTCTGTCAAGAGGAGGACTGCTTGTGACTACTGTTTTCACACCAGAGAACAATAAGATTTCTCTGGGATAATTTTTCTTGATAAGAATCCCATTGTCAGTGACATGAAGTGGGTGGACTGGAAATACATTGTTGCAAATGAAGATTATTTTCCCTTCATGAGAGTTTCAGACTTGCTAGAGTTGATGCCTTTGTTGGTCAGAAGCTCACCAAGTGGAATGATGAGCTGATCATGAAATTCTAATCCACAACACACCTCTATCCAGATGGGAGGATTGCATGGATAACTTAGGGTTCCAAGTACCCATCATCAATATCTGAGTGGGTTGCACTCATTGGTGCTCCTGAGGAGGATAAGGATGATATTGGTGTTTATGGGAAGCCCAGGATGGACCACAATTCCATGGCTAATATGTATAAGCCCAATCCTGATGATGATTTAGAAACTCGCAAGCTTGGGTCAGTCAAGCATTTGCTAGATGGTTTGGCCACCACAAACACCATTTGAGGCACACTCTGTTTGCCAAATCTGGAGATGAGAGGATGATCTGTGGCCACTCCATCAATTTTCTCCATTTGTTTGACTCCCCACCTTAGAAGTTCAAAGTTATGAGTTTAATTGTTGAGACCGTCAATAGGACATCTGCTGACCAGAAGAGGTCTTGTGGATATGCCCCACAACACATTCAGATGCTTATCAACTCCAAAGTTGGTGCAAACACATATCTACTAGATCGTTAGAACCTTCCTCTTCAGCCAGAGTTCAAGGATAATGTGGTGGTGATGGATCCCTCACAGCCCACATCAGTTGAGGCTAAAGAGAAGGCTCGGGCAGTAGAAGTGGCAAAAGCAGCAAAAGAAGCTACAGCTCCCAATGCACCCATTACAAATCTCAAGACAAAGCAATACCAAATGACATATCTGCTGGAAGCAACACAGAGGATTGAGCGAAGTCTGGCCAACTTAGCCAAGAACCAGGAGAGCTTAGAGCGGATTGTGGAGGACAAGATGTACAATCTTGATGTCAAGCTCATAGAGATTCAGTCTATTGTGGGGAAGCTTAGAGATGATGCTGAAGATGGAAATGATAACACCACTACCGAGAGGTTTTAGACTGTGCCAAGGGCACCAAGGTCTTCAGTCGTGCCACTTGTAGACACGAGGACCACTCACTCTGCACCTGCCACTACTACTACAATGCCACCTCCAGTGTCTACACCACCAGTTCAGCAGACATCAGCAGAGGCATTTGCAGATGCAGTTCTCTCAACACCATCTACGCACACCTTTGCCACAAGCTAGAAGACCCATTCAGGAGCTCTGTGCTGGGAAACATAGTAGAAAACAAAAAAATCGCCCTACGAACACCCAAGAACAATATGAAGATGCATATTAGGTTGTGATCAACGATCGTTACCAACTCCGGGAGTGCAGCAGAAGTAGAAGAGTTGGTGTAGATTGTACTTGAAGTCCCACGAACGTTGATGACTATCCCGTGAACCGCACACGAATGATCCCTCGAAGGAAGACCGAAAGCACGACCTCTCTACTTGGTTGCAAGCGTACGGTCTTCACAATCCGGCAACGCTTCACCGTCGAGAGCTAATTGTCGCCGGAGAATTAGAGGGAGAAGATTAGAACCACATAGGGCTTCTAATTATGAGGATTAGATGCGGCCAGGGCTCGCACTAATTAGTCAACTAGGACCAACTAGAACATGCACTGATCAACTAGAGGAGGCTCCAAAACTTGTGTGTCCAAAGGGTGGAAATCCTATAGTATATATAGGTTGGGAGGGGAGGAGAGGGTAGCCACCAAGGGAGGAAAGTCCTCCCTTGGGGTGCCGGCCATGGGGGGAGTCCCACTCCCTCCCCAAGTAGGATCCCCCCCATAAGGAAAGGCGGGGCGCCACTCCACTTGGGCCTTTATGGCCCAAGTCTCTCTCCACCTCTTGGCCTTTTAAGGCCCGTTGACATTTAAATTATATATAAAATACTTTAAACATTTTCAAAGTATTATATATATATATAACATCCCTAGAAACATTTTCCACCTATATATAATTAATCGGTAATACCCGGTATTACTCGATATTAACACAAACCCTTCCGGTGGCCCCGAAACGCTTCCTGAACCTCTCGGAACTATGCCGGATATTAATGAAACAATTCCACAAATATATTCTCATCACTCCCGTCCTACTAACATTGAGCAGATCGTGATAACCTTAAGCTTGTGACCCCATAGGTTCGATAACCATAGACATGAATGAAAACCCCTTCGTTCAATGATTGATAGAGGAACCGTGGACATCCATATTGGTCCCTATGATTACACGAATGATATTCGAGTGAATCTTATGTTATCATGTGATGTTCCCATTGCTTCGTGATACTTTACAAAACCCGGTGTACGTCGGTATCCTCTTGAGTCATCACCATGCTCACTATATCGTTGCTCCCGTTACCGGTTTTGTTCTTCTTTCTCGTTGATGTGTTCCGGCATCCCTGTGACATAGTCACATGTGTCTGGCCAGACGATGATGGATGCCTTCACACCGAGAGGGCCCTAAGAATATCTCTCCATCGTCATAGGAGCAAATCACACTCTTGAGCGTTCTGGTCACTTGTTGAACTTTTCGGTGAGCCTGAAAGTTGTCGTTATGACCACCTTGTTACAGATGATGTCTCATTATCCGAGGAACTAAAATACACGTGTTGGTGCAAATATCTGCCTACCTTGTGTTTTGGATTACATTCCATTCATTATATATCCTTCGATGTGATTTGTTTTGTCAATAATCGTCCAAAAAGGGGGAGATTGTTGGTGCAATATCTGCCTACCTTGTGTTTTGGAGATTGTTGACAGAAACATGTATGGACTGATTTGTTTGCTAGTGCATACAGAGAGAAATAGTCTATATAGAACCAAAGAGAATGCTGTCTCCGATGCTAAGTTCGAGGAACTTCACCAAATTATATCTGTGTTGTAGAGAAGAACAAGCTATATTTGATGAAGTTATGAAGACGAGTAGGTTGACGTGAAGGAATTATCCGCTCAAACATTTACTGCTAAAGCGAAGCATATGATCCAGTATGGCCGTCCGAAGAAATTGGCTATAGCGAAGGGAAGTCAAAGACAAAGTGAACACGTAGTATTCATTTCTTTGTTCTTCTTTCACTTATTTGAGTCATAGGACCTCCATACTATGAAGAGGGGTATAGGTTCCCGAAGCTTAGATCCGATGTGATGCTTAGCAAAAACCTATGAAAGTTGCAAGAGAAATATCTTTGTGTTCCGAGCAAATACTTTCCAGCAAGCGACTGTGATCTTCTTCGCTGTGAGAGATTTGACTCAGACTGGGGAGTTAGCAAGTAATGTTACCGTTATGCTCAAATCCGACCGTTGGACTCGTGTCGTTCGGCCATTAGCTGATCTCAATGTCCAATTTGGTCTTTTCCCATCAGGGAAGGTTGCGACTATAAATAGCCACCCCGCTCCAATATTGTCCGTTGGCTGCTCCGCTTGAGATTTCTGAGAAGATTGATTTTAGCAACCCCTCTCCAAGTGATTTGAGTTTAAGATCCACCGAGAGAAAATCAAGAGCCGAAACTTAGACAGTGGTTTAGCATCATAGTAGGTCCGAGTTAGAGTTATTGTACCTATTACTCTTGGGATCTGCGCACTCTCTAGACAGATAGGTTTCCGCTCGAGTGTTGAAGAGTTGTTTTCTTCACCGAGCTAGATCTTTGTCAACCAAGAGTGATTGTGGTTCGCGAAGGTCGATCGAAGGTTTGGAGATCGCCGACAAGGATCTACTACGAGTGAAATCAACTCAAGTCTGATCAGCTTCAAGTTGAAGGAGAATAGGGTGAAGAGAGTTTATCTTCCATGTTGAGTCATAGCCCCTCCAACCAGACGTAGCCCTTTGGCAGAAGGGTTAACTAGTCTACCAAATCTCGCTGTCGCCATTGAGCACCACTGGTTCAATCTACTTTACTGCACTTCATTCAACAGTTTTCTTTCGTGCTCTGTGTTGACAGTTTACCTGATCATTATCCACTATCATAGTTTCTCATCGTATGTCGCCCTTGTTGTCATTCTCATAAGTTATTCTTCGTATCTCATTATATTGCATTTTATTCACTCTGTTTAGTCATTATCATTTCACCTCAGTTATCCATCTTGCATATCTCTCATCGCCCGTACCATGTTTTGTCTCATACTACTGCATCTGTTTGCTTGTTGAATGACTATCATCATAATTAAACCTGTGATTTTCCAAGCTCACACTATTATTACTTCATTCATTGAGGAATATGCTTCTGACGAAGAAGATTGATTCTGTTCATTTTCCTCAGTTCATTATTCCGCTGATGTGATTGGGATCAGTTCAAAACATTCGAAAGAAAATTTGAATCTCCCATTCACCCCCCTCTGGTCGATATACTCTTGATCCTAACAATTGGTATCAGAGCGGGCACTCCTTGTCTCTGTATCTTAAAGGTCTAACGTCCCTGGAGTTTTGAGTATGTCGATGGAGGTAGATCCTCGCACTCTGAAAGATTTCATATCTTCAATGGAAATGACTATATGTACTGGAAGGAACGAATGAGAATTAGAATTCAAGCTATCAACTATGATATGTGGCAGATTGTGGAAGATGGCTACACCATTCAGCAACCAAACAACCCCAACACAGAGGATAAAGCAAATCTACAGTTGGATGCTCAAGCAAAAGATATCATCTGTAGCAGTCTATCAAAATACATTTTCTTTCGGTTCCAAAGGCTCAATACTGCAAAGCAAATTTGGGATGCCATCAACAATGCTCATGAAGAATTCATTGCCAGATCAGACCCTCACATTCAAATGCTTCTTGCTATGTTTACTGGATTCAGAAGTCTTCGTAAGGAAAGTGCTATGGAACTCACTGATCAATTGCCAAACATTGTCGAAAGACTACATCAGCAAGGAGTAACTGATATCACCGATAGACATGTAATCAACAAGCTTCTGATTACCCTTGATGAAACCTTCGATCCCATTGTAGCTGAAATCAAACAAAGACCAGACTATGAAGAGCTTCACTATGTCGAAGTCACGACACTGCTGTCGATTCATGAAGAAAAGAAGGAACTGGAAAATGCCGATCAAGAATCTTCTTCGGAAAGTGAAGGAGAAATTCTCTCACACAATGGCAGTTCCAAAGAAGAAGAAGATGTTGAGAATCAACATACGATCACAAGGAAGCTAGAGATGCTAACTGAAAGGCTAAGTGATCTCAGAAGACAAAACTTGTGCCTCACAAATGATGATGAGCTTGACGTTCCTGAAACATCAAGAAGATTACCGTCGAAAGAAATGAAATGCTTCAAATGCAAATTGTTCGGTCATCTCATAGCTGATTGTCCTAGATGGGAAGGAAAATCTAGTAGCCGATGGGAATATCTTCACTGCAGTGGTTTTACTCAAGTGGATCGTCATACTAAGCTCTCGAAGGAAATTATATCTTCTTCATCTTCTTCGATGAGACTAGTCACTGACGTGAAAGCAAGAACAACCATCAAATCGAATATGAAGAGGACATCATAGCTGAATAGAGCATGCATTGATATGACCCTGGACTCCGAAGAGGAAGCAACTGACACTGAATCAGATGATGAAGAATTCTACAAAAGTACTAGAAGGAGCTATAGCTTCATTGCCAATGATTCATCTGAGAACTCACTCGAGTCAGACAGTGATGATGATGCTTCAAGCGATGATGAACCGATCACTTTTTGTCTCATGGCAAAATCATCAAAGGATAAGGTATCAATAAAGCACCAAAAATCCATGAATGGATATTCTCCTAAATACATTGTTTATGCTAAACTCGTTAAAATGGCAAAATATCAACAAGATGAGCTTGAAATGCTTGAGAGAAATCTTAGGAAAACCGAAGGATTACCAGTCGAAGAGATGGAGAAGAATAAAAAGTTGATCGAAGAGCAATGCTTTTTCATCAACTATTGATAATCTTACCAATGGATATGATTCACTTACAGTTGACTACGAGAGTTTATCAGATGAACTCCTTAACAGGAATCAAGAACTCGTGTCACTGAAAGAATCTTATAACGAGCTGGTGTTAGAGAAAGCTTCTCTCTCCGCCGAGAAATCTACTTGTCTTCCAGATGATTTTGTTCCTCCATGCTTAAAACGCCTAGAATGTAGCAATCCTGATTCACATGCGAAAACTTCCATGCTAGCATCAATAATACTACAATAGTCACGAATGATATCTCTACCCCTTCTTCCGAGGAATATGCTGCTATTGTTAATGAAAATTGCAGGCTAAAGGTCTTTCTTTAGACAGGAATGCTAAGAAGCCTAGAAGGGCATCAAACTCTGTGTGATGTGCTCAAGAATTCAATACTGCACAGAAATCCTCAAAAGTAAGGATTGTGTTTCGAAAGGAAACTCAAGGTTGATGGAACTTATTGGACCCTCGAGCAATATCCTCGAACGAGTTGGGTTCTTGCCAAAAGCAAAACACTCAAACCTGTAACTCTATCAAAATATGAATCTTCCATTCCTGCCATTTCCGATGAGTGTGATGACTCAAATTATAAACTGTTCAAACAACAGAATGGTAAGGTTTTCGCTCGATATATTGGGACTAACTACAGGTTTGGCTCACCCAAGAAGCAAATAAGGGTGAAGAAGTGCATTATTGAAAATCTATCTGTCACTGCTAACTTGAACATGCAGAGTAATTTGCTTCGAGAAAATGATTATCATTCGCAGAATGGCACAGGAAAATTCTCGAATGAGCATGGATCAAACCTTCGACAGAAGGAGTACACGCGTACCTCCTCGAATCATTACACTCATGTCTCTGGAAATAACTTAAATGCATATTCATGTGATTACTCTCAAAGTGCACAGGTGTATTACAAGTCTCACCGAAATAATACTCCTGCTCTGATGAAGAAAATGAGATCCTCGACACCCACACAAGGGTGGGTTGTGAAAAAGAACTAACCTTTCTTGCAGATGTTATCTCAGGGATCTTCATCGTTCATCTCTGGCACTAAGATCTATTGTTGGTGCTGGTTCTTTGGGTGTTCTTTTGTATTTTTGTTTGACGTGTTTGTGTTTTGTGTTTTCTTTCATTTGGCTAAGTGTTTTGTGTCGGACTTTGTTTTCCCTCTGTTCTTCCTCGACATAAACATGCAACTTGATCTGAAGAAGATTTCAATCCGACATCCTTAGTCGCGAATCTAATCAACTTCGAAAGTTTGTCTGTTTTGGCGCCTGCCCTTCCTCAAACCCTTCGACATTCTGTTCAGTTACCGAGATTTTCGTAGGAAACGGCTGACACGTGCCCACGATCTCATGATCATGATCTAGTCCGTTGAATGTGGAACATCCTGTGCTTTTCATCCGTGGATCTCGGAGGAAGCGGTTTCACCCTCAGGCTATATAAACCCCCCTCCAGGCATCTTCGTCCTTTTCTCTTTCTCTATTCGACTCAAACCCTTCCTCTCGCTCTCCTCCCGACCCGAGCTCGAAGCACCATCGACATTGAGCCTCGCCGTGCAACTCCGATGAAGCCCCGCCGCCGTTGGTCGCACCAGTGCGGTACATTTTCTCTCTCGTACAGCCATAGACGATCTCTGCTGGAAAGTTAGGGCTCACAGATCTGGAGCTAGCTCTATCCTTCATTTGTTCTAGGGTTGTTCTTACCGACACGAATTTATCTTGCTTTTTTCGTGCGGTAGATCTTTTAGGTTCCCTAAGTTGTAACTAGTATGGTTTGTAGTTTTCCCTCGTCCTAGTTATTCTAGATCTAGGGTACGTGTGTATTTATTCGAAAGATTAGATAGGTTGTCACTTAGCCTTAAGGCATCTTGCAGGTCTGTCGATGATATCTTACACATTTACATACCATGAATTCCTTTGTTGCTTTCGAAAAATCTGTTGTTTTCTGTCAAAATGCTTTTGTGCATGTTTATGACCCCTTCCTGTTTTCTCTCACATTTGTTGTTTTTATCTCAGGAGTGGTCATGGATCATAGTTCAGAAGAGCAGTCTGGGTCTGAGGATGAAATACCTCAGCTGCTACATGTGGCTGATAGAGCAAAGTTGGCTGGTGAAAGAAAACCATCAAAGCCACCAAGAGTACCAAAGAAAAAGTCTGAATCAGAATCTGAAGAAGAGGAAGATGATATTCCCTTGGCCCACAGTCAGCCTAAGGATGAACAAATCACCGATTCTAAGACCTTGTTCTCTAATGGAAATCCCAAGAAGGGTGGTCACGGTAGAGAGAGGAACACCGCGGCTGAGATGTCTCATCCCGAGACGTACAAAACTCCACCTGGATTTGAAATTGCCACTGAAAGAAATAACAGGCTACAAAGAATTCGCCATCACTGGACGAAGAAGTGGTTTAATGAGAATGTTTGAAGGAAATATCAAATCTTGTTCGCTTTCACTCCTCCCTGGAATGATTTCATCGCTGAAGGCTGCCTCGGCCTAGATGGTGAAAAAGCCAGGTCGCCTTCTCCTGCAAATGCTCACGCTGATTCACTGAAAATAACTGCTGATTTTCCTGAAGAAGTGGAAAAGAGAGCAAAGGCCAACGCCAAGCGCGAATCCAAGGCCTCAAAAAAAAGGTGGAACAAAGAAATGTTGAGTTTAACTCAACAAGATGTGCAAGAAAATAAGGAACGGGCCTCTGCCCGAAAAGAAAAGAAGAAGAGGAAGTTTGTTCCCCCTCGAGCTTCGAGAAAGAAATTAGTTGCCCGAAAATCAAAGAAGGTAGCATCTGCCTCATCTGATTCCTCTAATGAAGATGTTGTCGATGAGATTCCTATGTATGATCAATGAGCCCTTCTGGACAAGCCGTATCAAACACCCTCACCAGGAAAAGTGTCACCTCCATTGAGGATGTTACCAAGGCTTGCAGCTACTCCAGTCTCCGATAAACCTTCGGGTTCTGCTACCTCGTCTGTGAAGAGAA
The DNA here is from genome assembly GCF_002162155.2 of Triticum dicoccoides. Classification (NCBI taxonomy): domain Eukaryota; kingdom Viridiplantae; phylum Streptophyta; class Magnoliopsida; order Poales; family Poaceae; genus Triticum; species Triticum dicoccoides. The sequence goes on along the minus strand of NC_041385.1, from coordinate 390,336,426 downwards.
AGCTTTTTCCCAAAGATAAAGCTTTTCCTTCTGTTAAGAAAGCCAAATCAAGTGTTCCTGCTCTGACAGAGGGATTGAAATATGACTTTGATCTTATCATTGATATCATTGAAGGGGCTGCCTATGATGCAAAACTAGCGGATCTGAGCAGTTTGGGTCTTCCTGATGATGTTACCAAGATGGTAGCAAAACGTGCTTCAATCATGGCTGGAACAAAGAAGTTATCCTTCAGTTCTATGCCACATTTTATATCTCATGGGAGCTTGGAAACACATCATTGTGGATTCTTGAATGGATGACAGGCAGAGAAAAGATCAAGTGCTCGGCAGATCAATTTTTGGCCATGATAAATCTTCCTCGGTGTGAATTTGAGAATGATAGAGAACACAGGCTGCATTTCTGGGAGGTGTCCAAAGCACAACTCCACATTCTGATGGATCCCACAATGGTTGGTGATGAATGCATTAATGTAGATCCGAGGAAGTTGGCCTATGACAAAAAAGTGATGTTTCACATTCTGTGCAATACTATTACGCCAACGAACAGACCAAATTCCATCAATGGCATTGTGGGAAATGCACTCTTGACCATCTCACAAGGAATTCACTTCTATGTTCCTAATCTTTTCATTCGCAATTTGGCATGTGCTGCTGGCAGCCCTCAGTCATTGAAGCCTTATGATCCATGGATCATGTTTGCAATCGAGCAACTCACCAATGAGAAATTCTTCTGGGCTTACATTCTAAAAAAAAATCATGCCACCAGTTCATGACACTCTGCGCATAGTGAAGGATATTGGAAAAGGGAAGGAACCTGTTGATGTTGCTGCCACTGCGTCTGCGTCTAAAAATGCATCAAAGATCAAGAAAGCCAGGGTTGAAATCCCTCGTGAGGAAAATCCATCTCTTTATGAGATTTGCATTCGCACTCAGCAGACACTGGAAAGCCACATTAAGATGGATAGAAAGGAAAAGGTGGAGTTAATGACTGGCTGAATTTGCTTCATAATCATACTTGCCAAATTCTTCTTCATGAGAAGGAAGCTAGGAAGCGCTCATGGACTCTGTTAAGGCAACATTACTCTCGGAAGCAGTTAGCTAAAAAGGGCATCATGAAGGAGTATAACTACCTGTACTTGCTTGCTGTTACTCGCATTCGAAGACAAACTCCAGTGCTCCCACAATGTTTTGCTTCAACTGACCTGCTATTTATCGGACACGATGATGAAGTTACAGACACAACCAGTACTCTTATCTTCAAGCTTGATGATCATTGTGCCAAGTCCTCAGTACCCATACAGCTACTCCTGCTTCTGCCTCGAGCATTCCTCACTCTTTGGATTCTAATTCGTCGAATGGTTTCAATTCGGATTCCGAGGATTCTCCAGAAGAGTAGTTCCTCGTATGTGTTCTCATTCGTTTTTGACACTTGTTGACAAAAGGGGGAGAATTACATCGAGTGGTAGTGGGTTTCTGCAGGGTGTATTTATTTGCCTTTTGGTTTTCCCTCAAACATTTTGCTTGATAACTTAACGCACCGCTTGTGGTGTTGAAATACTCGGTCGCCATGTAACGTTAATACCCCCCCTACAATGTTATTTGCTTTCTACTATCTATTTGTAGGTACCATCGAATGTGTTTCTCCCTTGCAATGATTATCCTCGATAATTATCTATCATACAGGGAAAAATATTTGCTCTTCAAAGATGAACAGGAAATCATCAAGTGATGATACTAAATGAAGTACTTCGAGTACTAAATGAATTATACCTGTTGTGGTTGGATATGCTCTGATGGTTATCCTTCATTATCTAACCTTGTAGGAAGAGAAAGTTAGTCTAAGCTTTAATGCCTTATGTTGTGAAGGCTATATGTTTCATTCACAAAGTGTTTTCCCTCACAGTTATCCCTCCTATTATCTTCTGTATCGCAGGAAAACAACATCTGAAGCATATCCACTCCGACCAACATATTCTTATTTTATCTTGCTCTGATCGTATCGAATATCTAACATGCAGGAAGCCTACATCTCATCTGGATTCAAATTGTTTTATGAGAAAACCTCCCTTTATATCAGTCATCACAAATCTTTCAAAGTATATCTTATACCTAATTCTTTTCGAAGATTATGTGACAGGAATCACCTCAGGCACCGTCGAGTGCATTGAAAGAAGTCAAGTATAAGATCATTTGTCAATGACACTCATACGAAGAATTATGTCGCCACCCTCCAGTTTATTGTATGCTCCAATGCATATCTTCAAGGGGAGCAGGTTTTATCTTCGTAATTATCTCTGGTCTTATACTATCCTTTGCATTACATTCCATTCATTATATATCCTTCGATATGATCTATTTTGTCAATAATCGTCCAAAAAGGGGGAGATTGTTGGTGCAATATCTGCCTACCTTGTGTTTTGGAGATTCTTGACACAAACATATATGGACTAATTTGTTTGCTAGGGCGTACAGAGAGAAATAGTCTATATAGAACCGAAGAGAATGCCGTCTCTGGTGCTAAGGTCGAGGAACTTCACCAAAGTATGTCTGTGTTGTAGAGCAGAATGAGCTATATTTGATGAAGTTATAAAGACGAGTAGGTTGATGTGAAGGAATTATCCCCTCGAACATTTACTGCTGAAGCGAAGCATATGTTTCGGTATGGTCGTCCGAAGAAATTGGCTGTAGCGAATGGAAGTCAAAGACAAAGTGAAGACGTAGTATTCATTTCGTTGTTCTTCTTTCACTTATTTGAGTCATAGGACCTCCGTACTATGAAGAGGCGTATAGGTTCTCGAAGCTTAGATCCGCTATGATGCTTAGCCAAAACCTATGAAAGTTGCATCAGAAATCTCTTTGTGTTCCGGGCAAATACTTGCCAGCAAGAGACTGTGATCTTCTTCGCTGCGAGAGGTTTGACTCAGACCGAGGAGATAGCATTACCTGCACCACAAGTAATGTTACCGTTATGCTCAAATCCGACCATTGGACTCGTGTCGTTCAGCCATTGGCTGATCTCAATGGCCAATTTGGTCTTTTCCCATCAGGAAAGGCTACGACTATAAATACCCACCCGCTCCAAGATTGTCTGTTGGCTGCTCCGCTTGAGACTTCAAAGAAGATTGATTTCAGTAACCCCTCTCCGAGTGATTTGAGTTTAAGATCCACTGAGAGAAAATCAAGAGCCGAAACTTAGATAGTGGTTTAGCATCAGAGTAGTTCTTAGAGCATCTCCAACAGGCGCCGAATGCGGCGCGCGCAAAAAACTGGTTTGCCGCGCGCCCATCGCCTGGTTTGGCGCGGCGCGCAGCACTGGCTCCAGCAGCTGCGCTAAAATGCAGTACACGTGCCGCTCCAGCAGCGCGCAAAAAATGCAGCGCGCACACATTTTTTTTCTTTTTTTAGATAAATTGGAAGCATAGATAAATAAAAACTAGATAGATTGCATAAATAAAAAACGATACAAAGGTATTTTACATCGGTGCAACTAGAGATAGATAGTTCGAAATCATAGATAAACTACGGCGCAACTAGATAGAAACTACTCCAAGTCGCTATCATCATCACCATCATCATACTCGTCGGTGTCGTCCGAGGTATCGAGCCATATGTCCAACCAACGATCATCATTTTCCGTGAAGAACGACCTCCCACCTGCTGCAACGATATCCGACTGCGCATTCGCCAATGCCTTCCGCCGACGCCTCTCCAACCGCGAATTGCGGTGCCTTCGCGTGTCCTCCTCGTGTTAAGACGAGGCAGCGGGGCAACGTCCAGCGCCTGCTGGAGTGTGTAGACGTCCTGGAAATTCATCTGCCCGCGCGACCTGCTTAGGCGCCATGCCGCCGCGTCGTACGTGCGGGCGGCCTCGTGCACCGTCCCGTAGGTGCCAAGGCCGAGCCAGAGATCGCCAGAGCGTATCTCGGAGTATTACCCACCGTTGGGGCGCAGGCGGACGCCGCGGTAGCCCGATGCTCCTCGGCGGCGCGGCGGCATGGTGGCGCGTCGGTGGCGGGGCGCTGGAGCGGTGGAGGCGCGTGTAGCAGAGGAGGAGGAAGAGGCGCGTGGCAGAGGAAGTGGAATCGGAGTCGTGGCTAAGGCGCGTGGCGAGCGCCGCATTTTATAGGCACGCCAGAAGTAGTGCGCTAAAAATGGCACGCGAGCTACCGCCTTTTCGCGCGTGTGTGCAAGCGGTTCCCCCGTGCGCGAGTTTCCCGCCACCGCTGGAGCGCGGCAAAACGTTTCGCGCGCGCTAAAAGCTGGGTTTACCGCGCGCACACATCTTTTGGCGTGCCTGCTAGAGATGCTCTTAGTTAGAGTTCTTATACCTATTACTCTGGAGAGTTGTGCACTCTCTAGATGGATAGGTTTCTGCTCGAGTGTTGAAGAGTTTTTGTCTTCACTAAGCTAGATCTTCAGCAACCAGGAGTGATTGTGGTACGCGAAGGTCGGCCAAAGGTTTGAAGATCGCCGACAAGGATCTACCACGAGTGAAATCAACTCAAGTCTGATCAGCTTCGAGTTGATTGAGAATAGGGTGAAGAGATTTTATCTTCCATGTTAAGTCATAGCCCCTCGAACCAGACGCAGCCCTTTGGCAGAAGGGTGAACTGGTCTACCAAATCTCTTTGTCGCCATTGAGCACCGCTGGTTCAATCTACTTTACTGCACTTCATTCAAGAGTTTTCTTTCGTGCTCTGCGTTGATAGTTTATCTGATCATTATCCACTATCAAAGTTTCTCATCGTATGTCGCCCTTGTTGTCATTCTCATAAGTTATTCCTCGTATCTCATTCTGTTTAGTCATTATCATTTCACCTGGGTTATCCATCTTGCATATCTCTCGTCGCCCGTATCATGTTTTGTCTCGTACTACTACATCTGATCGTAGTTAAACCTGTGATTTCCCAAGCTTGCACTATTATTACTTCATTCATTCAGGAATATGCTTCTAACAAAGAAGTTTGATTCTGTTCATTTTCCTCAGTTCATTATTCTGTTGCTGTGATTGGGATCAGTTCAAAACTTTCAAAAGAAAATTTGAATCTCCCATTCACCCCCTCTGGTCGATATACTCTCGGTCCTAAGAACATCCTAACACTCCGTGTTATAACAGATGATTTCAAACGATATGATCACATAGTTTAACACACAAGTATTGGGTGGATTTAATATGATCGTTCTTCTAATGTCATACCCTCAATGTTGTTTTAGGACTATTTTTACACTTAACGATATCCTAAGATCCGAAAAACGTGATCACCAACAACACTTGAGCCGGTCTTAGAGGTGAGACCGGGAACCTATTGTTTACTATTTTCATTTCACACGTACATATGAGTTTTCCACAAAATTGCATATTCCAGGATCATAGCAGTTATAGCATGAAATATAAAATCTTAATTATGAATAACGAAAATATAATAATACAATATTATTGCCTGTAGGGCATATTTCCAACAGTCTCCCACTTGCCTAGAGCCAATAATCTAGTTGCATGGTTTTACAAACACCTATGGGTATTCTGGTGTTGCTTATGCTTTGCTTGTGATAGAGCTTTTGCCATTTGTGTTGACATATTCAAAACTCAAAAATATTAGTGTCAGTTTTTTCTATTTGCAGGATCTCAATCCACTTTGCTTTGAGCTATAATATTTTATTCAAAATAAAATATCATTTAGACTCTTTGCACTTAGAATCATATTTAGGATTCATCTAGTTATATCAAGATTCTTCTTGACCGACCATATTCATAATATAATGTTTACGGGCTTATTACAACTTTTATAATACCCAATTATATCAAGACATTTCTTGATTATTGCATCTACCCTTTCATATCAAGACTCTTCTTAATTGTCCATTATTCATAATGTTTATGGGTTTCTTACAACTTTTGTAATATCCAACTATATCAAGACATTTCTTGATTATGGAATTTTACCCATTTATATCAAGACTCTTCTTAATTGGCCATATTCTCAATGTATTGTTAATGGGTTTCTTTATAACTTTTGTAATATCCAATTATATCAACACATTTCTTGATTATTGGATCTACCCTTTTATATCAAGACTCTTGTTAATTCAGACAACATTGAAACATCTAATGTTTTCAAAAAACATAAATTATCGTTATAGAATCAATATTTTTCATAAAATAAATTATCATATCCCTAATTATGTCAATCATGAAGTTGATATTTATATATTCTCAATAATGAATTTCTAACTTCATATGCTCAAAATAATACATTTATTCTTTTGAGATCCTTGATATATGTTACTAACACTTAGTAAAACTCTTGGCCCTTTTCATATATATTATAACTATCAAGATGAATACTTTCATCTACTCATGCTTATAAGCATCTAGTTATATGAAACTGAGAGAAATAATTTCTCTATTTAAACACTTTAAACCTTTTTGTCAAAATATATAAACTTTTAAGCTCAATCACACATATTGATCTATCTTTATAGATTCTTTTATGCCCAATATTTTGCCTTGTTATTTGATGAAAACATGTTTCAAAAAACATTTTATTTTTGCTAAGAAGTTATATTATTTCCGTTCCAACATATGAGATCAGAAATACTATATAGCTTCCACTAAGTTATTTATATACACAAGGTTCCTTTGATAAGATCGAAATGTCAATATCAGCTCACTTGTTATAATCTTCAAAAAGTCTTTTGAAGTTTGCACTTTTATCCGCTGTCTTTGAGGATTTTAAAACCTTTCTGGTTGTATCGTTCATACATCCTTTCCTTTTAGGAAACTTAGTTTTAATGTCCACTTTCTTAAAAAAATATTTGAAGTATCAACCAAGTTCCAAACTTGTTTTATTTATGACAATTAAAATAAAGTTCTAAACTTAATTGTAAATTTATTCCGGTGTGCATGGCTATGAACCATTCCTTTGAGCTGGGCACCGCTATTATTTCCTTGTAGTGTGCTAGTTCATCTTCTTTCAAAGATGAATATCTCATTTGTAAAATTTCAAAAATTCAACAATATTCCTGATTATAAACTAGTTACAAGCTATAGAATTTCTACATCACATGTAGTAACTTATGGTTTATTTTGTAGACAATATATCAGAACAATTTCCGGTTTGTTAATTCTGCTTATTACCGTCAGGGATTCAATAATCCTTTCTAAGTTGTAATGTCATCCCACTTCTTTCTTTGACAAGTAAAACTTTTCTTCAAAAAGTGTTCATTTGTGTCAAACATTTTACCTTTTGAACATTTCAATGGAAGGAACTCAAATCATTTCTTTAAGATATCCTACAAATTTTATCTGGTTTATAATTTCCATAACTCTTATGGTTTCATTAACTAGACTAATATGCGGTGCTTTGTTTAGTGTATATCCTATCGTTTCAATTTATACCCAAACGTACAAATGCAGATCGGTAATAAATAATTCCATAATTATTTGAGTGTTTTTGCTAAACTTATGACTTAGATAATTTTCTTCATTCTTGAAGAATTACTTTATCTTTTCTCATAATGATCCTTATATTCATTATAAGATATTTGAACTCTTCAAATACATTCTGAAATTCAAATGTTCCAGATTTTTATAAGTAAATCACATTTACCTAATCTTCTAATGAAGTATTATTATCCATTGTGCCATGGCTTGTTTATCAGACTTCATACATCATCATGTATTTTTTTATTTGATTTCTCAAATAAGAGATTTTAATGCTTCATCTGTATGAAGACTATTTCCGTGGTAAAGCCAGGCAGTGATATACCAGTCTTCTTAAGAGGTTTAGCATTAATGTTAAAAAATTCAAATCAAGATTCATTGAATAAACCATCAAAAATTTGCGGTAAATCCAAGCATATTCTTATAACCATTTTAACAACTATTGTCCAAATTATTATAAGAACATCCGTCGCATAATTCAAAACATAATGTTTTATACAACTCCGGAACGCAATAACTATTATTCGATCCTAAGATGAATCTTGTAGATAAACTAAAGCCATGATTTTATTGGTCCTGAGCAGCGATCCCATCACCATCCTTGACTAGCATCACGTCTTTATTTCTTCTCAACTTGTGAGCTTTCTGTAGTCCCTGCATTATATTGCACACAAAAGCAATCCATAAGTATCAAATACATGTGACTTATAGAAACAAGATAAATAACATTAACTTTGTATAACTTTTATACCTTTACCGGAAGAACCATTCTTCTTGTCTGCCAGATAATTCTTGCAGTTCTGTTTCCAGTGACTCTTCTGTTTGCAGTAGAAACATTCAGTACCTTTAGAGGCTCCGCCCTTGTTCTTCTTCTGAGAGACGGTCTTACCGGCACCAGTAGATTTCTTCTTGGACTTGCCCTTCTTTTTGAAACTGGTAGTTTTGTTGTCCATCAACACTTCTTGGTTCTTCTGCATGCTAGCTTCCCCAGTTTTGAGCATAGCAAACAACTTATTTGCACTTTTCTCCATCCCGTTCATGTTGTAATTCATGATAAAGCCCGTAAGATGGGGGGGGGGAGTGAAGCAAGCACAATATATATACCGAGTGTTGGCGGAATTCCAAATTCTAGTGAAGCAAGTCTATCAACATAGTTAGCAAGCTTTACTATATGCTCACTCATTGAGGAACCCTCTTTCATCTTGCATTCGATCAGGGCGTTGGATAACTCAAACCATTCATTCCTTGCCTGTTTCTTGTATAGAAATTCTAGTGACCCAATTATAAATTGAGTGGTAGATTGTTCAAAATGCTTCTGTAGTTCAGGATCCATGCAAGTTAACATGAGACACTAGACTGCCTCATAGTCATCACTACGTGCAGTATAAGCAGCAACTTCTTCTGGTGGTGCATCTTTTGAGGAAGAATCACCTAGCGGCTCATCCACAACGTACTCCTTCTTAGCACTCCTAATAACAAATCTGAGGTTGCGGATCCAATCTGCATAGTTTCCACCATTTGCAGCCAACTTTTCTTTCTCAAGCATAGGGGCTAGGTTGAACATATTGCGATCCATTTAATCTACAATGATAAACACAAATTATTTTAGACATAATTCATAATTAATATTGCACTAGTTTATTAAAACAAATTTAATATTAAAGTGCACTCTCACTCAAATTAATATCTCTCATAATTAATAGTGAGTGATTCATGATCCAAGTCTAGTTCTCAGCCATTGATGTGGACATTGTTGGGTAACGTAGCATGCAATTTCAAAAAAATTCCTACGATCATGCAAGATCTATCTAGGAGATGCATAGCAACGAGAGGGGGAGAGTGTGTCCAAATACCCTCATAGACCGAAAGCGGAAGCGTTAGGTTAACGCGCTTGATGTAGTCGAACATCTTCACGATCCAAACGATCTAGTGCCGAACGTACGACACCTCCGAGTTCAGCACACGTTCAGTTTGATGATGTCCCTTGAACACTTGATCCAGCAGAGGGTCGAGGGAGAGTTTCGTCAGCACAATGGCGTGATGACGGTGATGGTGATGTGATCTGCGCAGGGCTTCACCTAAGAACTACGATGCTATGGCCGGAGGTGTAAACTATGGAGGGGGCACCGCACACGGCTAAGAGAACAATTGATGTGACTTTTGGGTGCCCTCTCGCCCCTGTATATAAAGGAGGGGAGGAGGAGGCCGGCGGCCAGGAGGGGCGTGCCATGGGGCGGAGTCCTACTATGACTCCACTCCTAGTAGGATTCCCCCCTTTCCTTTCTTCCACCGGTGGGAAAAGGAAGGAGAGGGAGAGGGAGAGGGAAAGGGGGGCGCCGCCCCCTCCCCTAGTCCAATTCGGAATACCATGGGGGGGCGCGTCCACCCCTTGCGGCCCTCCTCTCTCTCCACTAAGGCCCATGTAGGCCCAATACTTCCCCCAGGGGGGGGGGGTTCCGGTAACCCCTCGGTACTCCGGTAAATACCTGAACCACTCAAAACCATTCTGATGTCCGAATACTACCTTCCAATATATGAATCTTTACCTCTTGATCATTTAGAGACTCCTCGTCATGTTCGTGATCTCATCCGGGACTACGAACAAAACTTCGGTCACCAAAACACATAACTCATAATACAAATCATCATCGAACGTTAAGCATGCGGACCCTACGGGTTGGAGAACTATGTAGACATGATCGAGACACATCTCCGATCAATAACCAATACCGGAACCTGGATGCTCATATTGGTTCCTACATATTCTACGAAGATCTTTATCGGTCAAACCGCATAACAACATACATTATTCCCTTTATCATCGGTATGTTACTTGCCTGAGATTCGATCGTCGATATCCTCATACTAGTTCAATCTCGTTACCGGCAAGTCTCTTTACTCGTTCCGTAATGCATCATCCAGTAACTAACTCATCAGTCACATTGCTTGCAAGGCTTATAGTGATGAGAATTACTGAGAGGGCCCAGAGATACCTCTCCGAGACACAGAGTGACAAATCCTAATCTCCATCTATGCCAACTCAACAAACACCTTCAGAGACACATGTAGAGCATCTTTATAATCACCCAGTTACATTGTGACGTTTGATAGCACACAAGGTGTTCCTCCGGTATTCGGGAGTTGCGTAATCTCATAGTCAGAGGAACATGTATAAGTCATGAAGAAAGCAATAGCAATAAAACTTAATGATCATTATGCTAAGCTAACGGATGGGTCCTGACCATCACATCATTCTCTAATGATGTGATCCCATTCATCAAATGACAACACACGCGTATGGTCAGGAAACATAACCATCTTTGATTAACAAGCTAGTCAAGTAGAGGCATATCAGGGACACTTTGTTTTGTCTATGTATTCACACATGTACTAAGTTTCTGGTTAATACAATTCTAGCATGAATAATAAACATTTATCATGATATAAGGAAATATAATTAACAACTTTATTATTGCCTCTAGGGCATATTTCCTTCAGTCTCCCACTTGCACTAGAGTCAATAATCTAGATTACATAGTAATGATTCTAACACCCATGGAGTCTTGGTGCTGATCATGTTTTGCTCGTGGGAGAGGCTTATTCAACGGGTTTGCAACTTTCAGATCCGTATGTATGTTGCAAATCTCTATGTCTCCCTCCTTGACTTGATCGCGGATGGAATTGAAGCGTCTCTTGATGTGTTTGGTTCTCTTGTGAAATCTGGATTCCTTCGCCAAGGCAATTGCTCCAGTGTTGTCACAAAAGATTTTCATTGGACCCGATGCACTAGGTATTACACCTAGATTGGACATGAACTCCTTCATCCAGACTCCTTCATTTGTTGCTTCTGAAGGAGCTATGTACTCTGCTTCACATGTAGATCCCACCACGATGCTCTCCTTGGAACTGCACCAACTGACAGCTCCACCATTCAATATAAATACGTATCCGGTTTGCGACTTAGAGTCATCCGGATCAGTGTCAAAGCTTGCATCGACGTAACCATTTATGACAAGCTCTTTGTCACCTCCATAAACGAGAAACATATCCTTAGTACTTTTTTGGTATTTCAGGGTGTTCTTGACCGCTGTCTAGTGCCACTCCTGGATTACTTTGGTACCTCCCTAATAAACTTATAGTAAGGCACACATCAGGTCTGGTACACAACATAGCATACATGATAGAACCTATGGCCGAGGCATAGGGAAGGACTGTCATTTTCTCTCTATCTTCTGCAGTGGTCGGGCATTGAGTCTGACTCAACTTCACACCTTGTAACACAGGCAAGAACCCTTTCTTTAACTAATCCATTTTGAACTTCTTCAAAACTTTATCAAGGTATGTGCTTTGTGAAAGTCCAATTAAGTGTCTTGATCTATCTCTATAGATCTTGATGCCCAATATATAAGCAGCTTCACCGAGGTCTTTCATTGATAATTTCTTATTCAAGTATCCTTTTATGCTATCCAGAAATTCTGTATTATTTCCAACAACAATATGTCATCCACATATAATATTAGAAATGCTACAAAGCTCCCACTCACTTTCTTGTAAAAACATGATTCTCCAAAAGTATGTATAAAACCATATGCTTTCATCACACTATCAAAGCGTATATTCCAACTCCAAGAGGCTTGCACCATCCCATAAATGGATTGCTGGAGCTTGCACACTTTGTTAGCACCTTTTGGATCGACAAAACCTTCTGGTTGCATCATATACAACTCTTCTTTAAGAAATCCATTAAGGAATGCAGTTTTGACATCCATTTGCCAAATTTCATAATCATAAAATGCGGAAACTGCTAACGTGATTCTGACAGACTTAAGCATCGCTACGGGTGAGAAGGTCTCATCGTAGTCAACTCCTTGAAATTGTCGAAAACCTTTCGCAACAAGTCGAGCTTTGGAGACAGTAACATTACCGTCAGTGTCAGTCTTCTTCTTGAAGATCCATTTATTTTCTATGGCTTGCCGATCATTGGGCAAGTCCACCAAAGTCCACACTTTGTTCTCATACATGGATCCCATCTCAGATTTCATGGCTTCAAGCCGTTTCATGGAATCTGGGCTCATCATCGCTTCCTCATAGTTTGTAGGTTCATCATGGTCTAGTAACATGACTTCCAGAATAGGATTACCATACCACTCTGGTGCGGACCGTACTCCGGTTGACCTACGAGGTTTGGTAGTAACTTGATCTGAAGTTTCATGATCATCATCATTAGCTTCTTCACTAATTGGTGTAGGAATCATCGGAACTAATTTCTATGATAAACTACTTTCCAATTCGGGAGAAGGTACAATTACCTCATCAAGTTCTATGTTCCTTCCACTTCTTTCTTTCGAGAGAAACTCCTTCTCTAGAAAGCATCCATCTTAGCAACGAATATCTTGCCTTCGGATCTGTGATAGAAGGTGTACCCAACAGTTTCTTTTGGGTATCCTATGAAGACGCATTTCTCCGATTTGGGTTCGAGCTTATCAGGTTGAAGCTTTTTCACATAAGCATCGCAACCCCAAACTTTAAGAAACGACACCTTAGGTTTCTTGCCAAACCATAGTTCATATGGTGTCGTCACAACGGATTTAGATGGTGCCCTATTTAACGTGAATGCAGCTGTCTCTAAAGCATAACCCCAAAACGATAGCGGTAAATTAGTAAGAGACATCATAGATCGCACCATATCTAATAAAGTACGGTTACGACATTCGGACACACCATTACGCTGTGGTGTTCCAGGTGGCGTGAGTTGCGAAACTATTCCACATTGTTTCAAATGAAGACCAAACTCATAACTCAAATATTCGCCTCCGCGATCAGATCATAGAAACTTTATTTTCTTGTTACGATGATTTTCCACTTCACTCTGAAATTCTTTGAACTTTTCAAATGTTTCAGACTTGTGTTTCATTAAGTAGATATACCCATATCTGCTCAAATCATCTGTGAAGGTCAGAAAATAACAATACCCGCCGCGAGCCTCGACACTCATCGGACCACGTACATCGATATGTATTATTTCTAGTAAGTCAGTGGCTCGCTTCATTGTTCCGAAGAACGAAGTCTTAGTCATCTTTCCCATGAGGCATGGTTCGCAAGTATCAAGTGATTCCAAAAGCCCATCAACATGGAGTTTCTTCATGCACTTTACACCAATATGACCTAAACGACAGTGCCACAAATAAGTTGCACTAGCATTACTAACTTTGCATCTTTTGGCTTCAATATTATGAATATGTGTATCACTACGACCGAGATTCAACAAAAATAGACCACTCATCAAGGGTGCATGACCAAAAAAGATATTACTCATATAAATAGAACAACCATTATTCTCTGATTTAAATGAATAACCGTCTCACATCAAACAAGATCCAGATATAATGTTCATGCTCAACGCTGTACCAAATTACTATTATTCAGGTCTAAAACTAATCCCGAAGGTAGATGTAGAGGTAGCATGCCAACGGTGATCACATCGACCTTGGAACCATTTCCAACGCGCATCATCACCTCGTCCTTAGCCATTAATCCGTAGCCCTTGTTTCGAGTTGCAAATATGAGCAACAAAACCAGTATCAAATACCCAGGCGCTACTACGAGCATTAGTAAGGTACACATCAATAACATGTATATCAAATATTCCTTTTACTTTGCCATCCTTCTTATCCGCCAAATACTTGGGGCAGTTCTGCTTCCAGTGACCAGTCCCTTTGCAGTAGAAGCACTCAGTTTCAGGCTTAGGTACAGACTTGGGTTTCTTCCTAGGAGTAGCAACTTGCTTGCTATTCTTCTTGAAGTTCCCCTTCTTCCGTTTGCCCTTTTTCTTGAAACTAGTGGTCTTGTTAACCATCAACACTTGATGCTCCTTCTTGATTTCCACCTCCACGGCCTTTAGCATTGAGAAGAGCTCGGGAATTGTCTTTTCCATCCCTTGCATATTATAGTTCATCACGAAGCCTCTATAGCTTGGTGGAAGTGATTGAAGAACTCTGTCAATGACACTATCATCAGGAAGATTAACTCCTAGCTGAGTAAGTAGTTATGTAACCCAGACATTCTGAGTATGTGTTAACTGACAGAACTATTCTCCTCCATCTTGCAGCTATAGAACTTGTTGGAGACTTCATATCTCTCAACTCGGGCATTTGCTTGAAATATTAACTTCAACTCTTGGAACATCTCATATGCTCCATGACGTTCAAAACGTCTTTGAAGTCCCGATTCTAAGCTGTAAAGCATGGCACACTGAACTATCGAGTAGTCATCAGATCGAGCTTGCCAGACGTTCATAACATCAGCATTTGCTCCTGTAGCAGGCCTTGCACCTAGCGGTGCTTCAAGGACGTAATTCTTCTGTGCAGCAATGAGGATAATCCTCAAGTTATGGACCCAGTCCGTGTAGTTGCTACCATTATCTTTCAACTTATCTTTCTCTAGGAACGCATTAGAATTCAATGGGATGGTAGCACGGGCCATTGATCTACAACAACATAGATATGCAAAAAACTACCAGGACTAAGTTCATGATAAATTGAAGTTCAATTAATCATATTACTAAAGAACTCCCACTTAGATATGCATCCCTCTAGTCATCTAAATGATCACGTGATCCAAATCAACTAAATCATGTCCGATCATCACGTGAGATGGAGTAGTTTTCAATGGTGAACATCTCTATGTTGATCATAACTACTATATGATTCATGTTCGACCTTTTGGTCTCAGTGTTCCGAGGCCATATCTGCATATGCTAGGCTCATCAAGTTTAAGTCGAGTATTCTGCACATGCAAAACTGGCTTGCACCCGTTGTATGTGAACGTAGAGCTTATCACACCCGATCATCACGTGGTGTCTTGGCACGACGAACTGTAGCAACGGTGCATACTCAGGGAGAACACTTATACCTTGAAATTTAGTGAGGAATCATCTTATAATGCTACCATCGTACTAAGCAAAATAAGATGCATAAAAGATAAACATCACATGCAATCAAAATATGTGACATGATATGGCCATCATCATCTTGTGCCTTTGATCTCCATCTCCAAAGCACCGTCATGATCTCCATTGTCACCGGCTTCACACCTTGATCTCAATCGTAGCATCATTGTCATCTCGCCAACTATTGCTACTACGACTATTGCTACCGCTTAGTGATAAGGTAAAGCAATTACATGGAGATTGCATTTCAAACAATAAAGAGACAACCATAAGGCTCCTGCTAGTTGACGATAACTTTTACAAAACATGATCATCTCATACAATAACTTATATGTAGCACCCAAGATGCAGTTCTATCCCAATCACGTGATGAATTCATGATCAGGGCACAACCACATTTTGAGCACATAGCAAGGTGGATATCATTACAACATACCATGTACTTAGTAGATGAGAATACAAGATAATGGCTTACACTCGCCACAAATTACAACATTCATACAGCAATACATCAATACATAGCATTCATCAAGCAGAAGAGCAGGATCCGACTACGGATGAAATCAAATGAAAAAGAAGAACGACATCCGCCCTGCTAGCCCAGGCTCCTGACCTGGAACCTATATCCCTTGATCAAAGAAGAAGCAGAAGAAGAACTCCAAACAAGCAAGCATCGCACTCGCATCAGAGCATCGCATTACCTGTACCTGCAACTATTGTTGTAGTAATATGTGAGCCACGAGGACTCAGCAATCCCATTAACATGGGTATCAAGACTAGCAAAGCTTAATGGGTATGGAATGGATAAGTGGTGAGGTTGCAGCAGCACTAAACAATGTACGGTGGCTAAATTACAAGTACAAGAATAAGATGAGAAGCTATGCAATCAGTCACAAACTAGTAATGATCACTAAGTGATCCTGAACTACTTACGTTCAAGCATTACCCCACCGCGTTCTCTTCTCGAAGTCACCCGAAAAGAGACCATCACGGTTACACACGCGGTTGGTGTATTTTAATTCGAATATGGTGTCAAGTTCTCTACAACAGGATATTAAAAACTCACATCTGCCACATAACCGCGGGCACGACTCTTGAAAGTTGAAACCCTGCAGGGGTGTCCCAACTTAGCCCATTATAAGCTCGCGATCCGCGGAGACAATCCTCCATCACGGGACATCTGATCAGACTCGGGATCTCGGTGCACAAGACATTTCGACAATGGTAAAACAAAACCAGCAAGACCTCCCGGTGTGCCGACAAATCCCGATAGGAGCCGCACGTATCTTGTTCTCAGGGCACAACGGATGAGGCAAGCTACGAGTAAAACCAACCCTCGAGTTTCCCCGAGGTGGCCCCGCAAGCTGCTCGGTTCGGACCAACACTCAGAG
>NC_041385.1:390307557-390319266 GCF_002162155.2 Triticum dicoccoides | reverse complement strand
ATTAAAATAGTAGGGGTCCGGAGAAAATCCCCTATTTAAGTTTTAGTTGTTATTAGGCAAATGGTGAAACCAATGTTGGGCCTTGCTGGAAGAGTTTTATTCAAAGAGAACTGTCAAGAGGGTCTCATAAACCCTCACAGTGTTAGGGACGCAAAATTAAGGAACATAACACCGGTATGACGGAAACTAGGACGACAAGAGTGGAACAAAATACTAGGCATAAGGCCGAGCCTTCCACCCTTTACCAAGTATATAGATGCATTAATTAAATTAGAGATATTGTGATATCCCAAAATATCCATGATATCCATGTTCCAACATGGAATAACCCGCAACTGCACCTGCAACTAGCAACACTATAAGAAGGGCCGAGCAAAGCGGTAACATAGCCAAACAACGGTTTGCTAGGAAGGGTGAAAAAGGTTATAGGATGACATGGCAATTTGGGAGGCTTCATAAACAAGTGGTAGGTAGAGCGACATAGCGATAGCATCGAGACAACTAGCATCACAGTGATAGTAGTGAGATCCAGGGTAATGGTCATCTTGCCTAAAATCCCGCTAGGAAGAAGATTGAGTCCATGAAGAATACGAACCAAGCGTAGTCGAACGAATCCTCACGATCGCAACAAAATAGGAACTATTGAGAAGAAGCATAGCCGGAAAGAAGCAAATAACAAGGTAAACAAGCATCACATAAACATGGCATGATGCGCAACCAAGTATGATGCATGTCCGGTTTAAATAATGCATGGCATGGCAAAGTGCAACAAACACCACATCAAATTATTTAGTTTACTCTCGGTTAAGATACTCAACAATTATTAAATGTTAATTAATATGGCAAGAGGTGAAGCATAATAAAACTACCTAGCTAGGCAATTTAAAAGAGGTCGGAAATAACAAACAACAATTCCAGAAAATCCCCATGTCATTTAGCAATTTTAAAGCAAACAACAATTTTAAACATTTTAAATTTTGTTATCATGATGCGGATGACATATGCAAGTTTTATGCAATTTTTATGAAAATGTTGACATAAGCATGTTATGAAGCATTTGGTCACCATGGAGGAACAAAACGGGTGCCACGGCAACATTCCGATGATCCGGCAACTCGTTGAGATACTGCTACGTCTTGAGCTTGCGTTGGTTTTTCTTAAAGAGGAAAGGGTGATGCATCAATAGTAGCGTAAGTATTTCCCTCAGTTTTTGAGAACCAAGGTATCAATCCAGTAGGAGGCTCCTCAAAAGTCCACACACCTACACAAACAAACAAAGAACTCGCAACAACCACAATAAAGGGGTTGTCAATCCCTTCACGGCCACTTGCGAAAGTGAGATCTGATAGAGATAGTATGATAAGATTAATATATTTTTGGTATTTTATAATATAGATGCGAAAAGTTAAGATGCAAATAAAAGTAGATTGAAATCTTATATGATAAAAGATAGCCCCGGGGGCCATAGGTTTCACTAGTGGCTTCTCTCAAGATAGCATAAGTATAACGGTGGGTGAATAAGTTACTGTCGAGCAATTGATAGAAAAGCGAATAATTATGAGATTATCTAGGCATGATCATGTATATAGGCATCACATCTGCAACAAGTTGACCGACTCCTGGCTGCATCTACTACTATTACTCCACACATCGACCGCTATCCAGCATGCATCTAGAGTATTAAGTTCATAAGAACAGAGTAACGCATTAAGAAAGATGACATGATGTAGAGGGATAAACTCAAGCAATATGATATAAACCCCATCTTTTTATCCTCTATGGCAATAATACAATACGTGCCTTGCAACCCCTGCTGTCACTGGGTAAGGACACCGCAAGATTGAACCCAAAGCTAAGCACTTCTCCCATGGCAAAAAAGATCAATCTAGTAGGCCAAACCAAACTGATAATCCTAAGAGACTTGCAAAGATAACTCAACCATACATAAAATAATTTAGAGGAGATTCAAATATTTCTCATAGATAAACTTGATCATAAACCCACAATTCATCGGATCTCGACAAACACACCACAAAAAGAGTTACATCAAATAGATCTCCACAAGAGACGGGGAGAACATGGTATTGAGATCCAAAAAGAGAGAAGAAGCCATCTAGCTAATAACTATGGACCCGAAGGTCTGTGGTAAACTACTCACGACTCATCGGAGGGGCTATGGTGTTGATGTAGAAGCCCTCCATGGTCGATTCCCCCTCCGGCGGAGCACTGGCGAAGGCTCCAAGATGGGATCTCGCGGATACAGAAGGTTACGGCGGTGGAAATTGTTTTTTGTTAGCTCCCTGGATGTTTTCGGGGTACGTGCGTATATATAGGAGGAAGAAGTACGTCGGTGTCCGCCCGAGGGGCCCACGAGATAGGGAGCGCGCCCTCCTATCTCCTGGCCGCCTCAATCGCTTCTTGACTTGCACTCCAAGTCCTCTGGATCATGTTCATTCCAAAAATCACGCTCCCGAAGGTTTCATTCCGTTTGGACTCCGTTTGATATTCCTTTTCTTCGAAATACTAAAATAGGCAAAAAAAACAGCAACACGGGCTGGGCCTCCGGTTAGTAGGTTAGTCCCAAAAATGATATAAATATGTAAAATAAAGCCCATAAACATCCAAAAGGGGTAATATAATAGCATGGAACAATAAAAAAATTATGGATATGTTGGATACGTATCAAGCATCCCCAAGCTTAATTCCTGCTCGTCCTCGAGTAGGTAGATGATAAAAACAGAATTTTTGATGTGGAATGCTACCTAGCATAATTCTCAATGTAATTTTATTTATTGTGGCATGAATGTTCAGATCCAAATGATTCAAAATAAAAGTTCAGAATGATAAAAGAAATAGTAATACTTCAAGCATACTAATAAAAGTAATCATGTCTTCTCAAAATAACATGGCTAAAGAAAGTTCATCCCTACAAAATCATATAGTTAGGCTATGCTTCATTTTCGTCACACAAAAATGTTCCCAAATTCTACACCGTCGATGACAAGCCAAGCAATTGTTTCGTACTTAAATAATCTCAAACCTTTTCAACTTTCACGCAATACATGAGCGTGAGCCATGGATATAGCACTATGGGTGGAATAGAATATGATGATGGGGATTGTGTGGAGAAGACAAAAAAAGGAGAAATTCTCACATTGACGAGGATAATCAACGGGCTATGGAGATGCCCATCAATTGATGTCAACATGAGGAGTAGGGATTGCCATGCAACGGATGCACTAGTGCTATAAATGAATGAAAGCTCAACAAAAGAAAACTAGTGGGTGTGCAACCAACTTGCTTGCTCATGAAGACCTAGGGGAATTTGAGGAAGCCCATCGTAGGAATATACAAGCCAAGTTCTAGAATGAAAACTTCCCACTAGTATATGAAAGTGACAACATATGAGACTCTCTACATGAAAAACATGGTGCTACTTTGAAGCACAAGTGTGTAAAAAGAGATAGTAACATTGCCCCTTTTTATTTATTTTCTTTTTTTCTTTTTTTCTTTTTCTTTTTTTCTTTGGCCTTTCTTTTTTTTCTTTTGGCCTTTCTTTTTTTCTCTTTTTTTCTTTTTGGGGACAATGCTCTAATAATGATGACCATCACACTTTTATTGATTACAACATATGAATTACAACTCGAAACTAGAACAAGATATGACTCTATATGAATGCCTCTGGCGGTGTACCGGGATGGTGCAATGAATCAAGAGTGACATGTATGAAAAATTATGCATGGTGGCTTTGCCACAAATACGATGTCAACTACATGATCATGCAATGGCAATATGACAAAAGTAATGTATGTCATGATGATAAACGGAATGGTGGAAAGTTGCATGGCAATATATATCGGAATGGCTATGGAAATGCCATAATAGGTAGGTATGGTGGCTGTTTTGAGGAATATATAAGGAGGTTTATGTGTGATAGAGCGTATCGTATCACGGGGTTTGGATGCACCGGCGAAGTTTGCACCAACTCTCAAGGTGAGAAAGGGCAATGCACGGTACCGAAGAGGCTAGCAATGATGGAAAGGTAAAAGTGCGTATAATCCATGGACTCAACATTAGTCATAAGAACTCATATAGTTATTGCAAAAATTTAGAAGTCATCAAAAAACAAGCACTACGCGCATGCTCCTAGAGGGATAGATTGGTAGGAAAAGACCATCGCTCGTCCCCGACCGCCACTCATAAGGATGCACAATCCAAGTACACTTTATGTTTCAAATTTGTTACACAACTTTAACCATACGTGCATGCTATGGGACTTGCTAACTTCAACACAAGCATTCTTTAAATTCATAATCACCCAACTAGCATGACTTTAATATCACTACCTCCATATCTCAAAACAATTATCAAGTATCAAATTGATCATAGCATCCAATTCACTTCGTATGATAGTTTTTATTATACCCAACTTCGATGCCTACCATTCTAGGACCAATTTTATAACCATAGCAAATACCATGCTGTTCTAAAAGACTCTCAAAATAATATAAGTGAAGCATGAGAGACTAGCAATTTCTACAAAATTAAGCCACCGCCGTGCTCTAAAAGATATAAGTGAAGCACTAGAGCAAAAACTATCTAGCTCAAAAGATATAAGTGAAGCACATACAGTATTGTAATAAATTTCAATCAAGTAGGCTTCTCCCAAAAGGTGTTTACAGCAAGGATGATTGTGGAAAACTAAAAAGCAAAGAATAATATCATACACGACGGTCCAAGCAAAACACATATCATGTGGCGAATAAAAATATAGCTCCAAGTAAAGTTACCAATGAACGAAGACGAAAGAGGTGATGCCTTCCCGGGGCATCCCCAAGCTTAGGATTTTGGCTACTCTTGAATATCTTGGGGTGCCATGGGAATCCCCAAGCTTAGGATTTTGCCACTCCTTATTCCATAGTCCATCAAATCTTTACCCAAAACTTGAAAACTTCACAACACAAAACTCAACAGGAAATCTCATAAGCTCCGTTAGTGAAAGAAAAAAACCACCACCTTGCCGTTCGCACGCTGGCAGTTTGCTCCTACTCGTGCCCGCACGTCCTTTAATACTATGGCGGTTCACTCCTAGTCGTCCCGTCCATTCACATTACGGCAGTTCCACTAATCCTAACCCTCCTCCCAAATACATGGCGTCCCAAATCTCCACAATTGGCAGTGAGTACAAGGTTAGAATCATCACTGGTGATGACTTCGACATCATCTACACCCGTTCTTCCGCGATGGTGAAAGGGTGCCTTTCTCGCTTCAGACGCATGTTCGAAGACTCAGATGATGAGTGGGTCGCTAGGCTAGATGTTGAGTACACCACAGTCCTGGGACGAGAGAAGGATCTAAAGGACAAAGAGAGGAAGAAGCCTGCCGTGATCCAGGTTTGCGTGCATGACTTATGCTTGGTCTACCACATATGCCATGCCGACGTTGAGTGCCAGGATTTTAAGGACTTCCTCGAGAGCAACCTAGTCAAATTCATTACTATAGACTTTGGTAACGACAAAGAAGTCCTGGGTCGGATAGGCCTCATTGTAGGCAACACCTTCGACCTCCAAAAGAATCGGCTGGTGTCCTCTCATCAGCCTTCAATGCTGACCCTGGCAGGAGCCACGGTTCATCCTTCATACAGTAAACTGGAGAAACCTCCATACACGCTTCATCGTCATGCATGGCAGCGGAATGTACTAGATATAAACCACATCCACTATGCTGCAATGGATGGCTACCTTTGCTTCAATATCTACAAGGGTTGAATGAAGAGCAACAACCAAGTGTGCGGTTCAAGCAAAGAAGTATCGGCCAAGAGGAAGAGGGACAAGGACGAAGTAGAGGACGTGGATGAGGACTCCGAGTAAGGTGGCAGTGTCGTTGCTCATGGTAGTTCTAATGCAGTGTCTACCGGAATAGTTGCAAAGTTTAATTTCAGGTGTGCTTAATTTAATTTGAGGGGTGTGTTGTGCTGAGCCCCCAGCAGAACTATGTTATGTTTCTTCTCGTTACTTTAACTCTTCAGTACGTACATACTAGTATTTCTTACATTTCATCTTTTAGTTGGTATAGTACTACCACTCCTTTCTTCACATTACATATGTACAATATATATGGCCAACATCATATAGCCAGCAGTTTAGTTGTCAAAGAATTTCAGGGTGCTTAGTTTTGTCAAAGAATTACAGGATGCTTAGTTTTATTTGAGGGATGGGTTGTGCTGGACACCATTATTTTGACTAGCCTTTTTAATAGTACTATATGCATAATTTGGCGACGAGCGCTCTCTATATGTACCACCTTTTTTTAATTTCAAGTTTTGCTCCATGGCGCAATCCATCGATACTACTGCTATACAAAAGTATACATTTTTTAAAAGGCTAGAGGGCGGGGCAGTCTAGCTTGGTCGGTTTCACGAGAGGCAAGGGCCTTTGTGACTTGACGGCTCATTACTGCTGGAAGGCAGGGCCTTATGATTTGACTGCTCGTATAAATGCGCTGACGACCTGAGGAGGAGCAAAGAACCGTGCGGTATACTCAAGTTTTCCACTGGAGTAGTACTACGACGGAGGAGCATGAAACATGGCAGCCCAGTGCCATATGGCGATAAAAAATGATCTAATTTGCTAGTCATCTCATTGTTAGCATTGTTCTATTCATTCCCTCAAAAAAAGCATTGTTCTATTCATGCCTCGTAGAGAACGTGACACGTGCGGCGAAACACCCGAAGCAAAAGATGAAACACAGGAGCAAAAGAAGAAGGAAGATTATCACCCCAAATGATCTAATTCGCCGCAGAGTCGTAACTGCTTCTTCATCGCCTCCACGACCTCCATCTCGTTGCGTGTCTCCTCCACCATCTTCTTCATTCTATCCATGACGCGGGATTTCTCGACGCGAGCCTTCATCATCTGTTCCACGGCCGCATTACGTACCTTGACAGCAGCCGGGTGCTAGATGCAGAGCTTCGCCAACTCCTCCTTCTGTTTCATGACGAGGGCCTGCAGCATCTTCATGGAGGAACTACTATTCTCATGCAGCTTCTTCCAGCCGGCGTTCTTCTCCTTCAACAGGTCGATCTCGTGGCAGAGCTTTGCCTTGTCCTCCTAAAGTCGCAGGATTTTGCCGGTTGCCTTCTTCTCTGTGGCAATGCTCTTCTTCAGCAGCATCACCAAGCCGGCGGTCAACTCCCCCTGCTTATTGAGCTCAGCGGGCATGTCGTCGAGCTCTCCTTCAGCAACTCCATCAAGCCTTGGATGAACTCCTTCTGCTTATTGAGGTGCTTATTGAGCTGATCGGGCATGCCGTCGAGGGATAACGACTCCATCTCCACCGGCTCGGCATGTTCGCCTCCGCGGCTAGGGCGCTCCTGGGAGCCATCGCCTGCCCGTGAGAGATCTTTCGAGGTCTCTGCGTGGCGGCGAGCCCTCTTTTTTTCCGGAGCCTTGGTTGCCGCTCCCTTGTTACGAGTAGTTCTCGACCTAGAGCTCTTCTCACCGGCCATGGCAACGACGGACGAAGAAGAAGCACTTATGAGGAGCAAAGGTAGAGTAATTTTCGGTTAGGTAGTTCCCCTTTTTATAACCTAAGTACTAGCACTAGTACTAATACCTGCATAGTGGGAACACGTTCAGGTTTGGTACGTACTAGTAGGTGTGAGCAGGCTTTCGAATGTGATGGGAACAAGGTAAAGATTAATTGATGGTTTTGGTTTCAAGGCCCAAAACTGCTCCTGATGAGTTTAGCGGAACATAAATTTCAAGCACTACACTGCTGAAATGCGTAAATATTATGTTACGGTCAAAAATTGGCACAAAATACGAAGGAGACCAATGGAAGTACTACTAGCAACCCACGATTTAACTACTCTCATGCGCGCAGTGGAGTAATAATGTATTTCTTCTGCCCTCACGTCCACTCAATTTGCATGCGCTGTATTAATTGACCATCAATGAAGTGAACGACTTTACACGCGTCAAATTATCCCACGGGGTGGATCTTGGTACAAAATTGCGTCCGCCAGTGTACCCGGGTGTGTGTGCGAGGGAATGAGTGCGTGCATGGCATGCGTGCACATCTTTGCTTCGTGCATGTACCGCCAGTATGGCTCAGGGAGGACGAGTACATTCTTCTGGAACCAGCAGCATGTCACTGTGATCAATCCACCCAAGGAGGTCGCGACAACACCTCCACATGTCCACGTGGCTTCATGAACTGTAAGAGAGACACTGTGTAGCGTGCCATTGCTATTATAATTTACGTGTTTTGCACATACTCGAAGTACTAGTAAGGTACACGTGCATTGCACGCATCAGATTTTGCAACCAAATTATGAATAAATACCACACTATAGCATGTAAGCTCTGAGTCATATATGCCTGATGTAGCCCTTCGTTTAATTCTTATAGTTCATCTCATTCAAAATCAATTAGTTTTTATAAAAAATCTAAGAACGCAGGAATAGGAAAAACATGGGATTATAGTGGAATGTCGTCTTGAATCCTACAGGATTGTACGAGTGTTTGATTGTGCATAGAAAAAACGTAGAATTCTTTCAAAGAGGTTTGAGTGGATGGGATGCTTCCTATGAAATCTAGTGCAAATGAATCATATGGAAAAATTCCTATGGTTTACAATCCTACGAATCAGACAACCAAGATAGGAAAAATTCCTAATGATTAGAATCCTCCAAAATTCCTTTGAGAATCCTTTGAGTCAAAGAAGACCTTAATCTATTTTATGATTCATGGAATTGTGCATTGTAAAGCACAAAGTAAAAACAAATAATGGCAATCCAACTAGAAAAAAAGTTTGGGCAGTTATGATACGAAAGATTCTAGAACAAAAGAGAACCACTGTTGTTTTGAGGTTTGTGCATTATGCTTAAGTTCAACCATGGAGTCTGCTAGATTGTACATGTGGCAAAATCCGGTTGGGGGGGGGGGGCTAGAATATGGTGCGAGGGGCCGAGTGGAGGGAGACTATGAAGGAATGCACAAGTGCGAGATAGATATTTAGAGAGAGGGGGCGAGAACGTGCGCTGTTGCACGCACTGGCGGAGCCATGAAAAATAAATGAGCTAGGGGGCCAAGCATTGCTAATCCTTTACGAGGAGGGTCAATTCATGAACTTAAACCATTTGTAGCAGCAATTGTCTAATGATCACATTCATATTAGCCTCGATATATAGTGATGTTAGGGGGGGGGCAGGGCCCATACTGCCCCCTGTCTTTGCCATTGTGCACGTGTCTGAGAGATGAAGCGGAAGGCATGGATGATGAGAGGGGGACGTTGGATATATAATTAATGTGGGTGTATTAGCTATATATGTTAATCCTATATAGAGAGGTATAGATTGATCGATGTGGACGTGGGAAAGAGGGTGAGACCTCACTGGATATATCGATTGATCGGTTTTTGTGGAAAACTATGAAAGACCTAGCTATATACACACATACATAGAGGAACATTGATCGTTGCGCATGCACGCGTGAGAGATAAAGAATGCCCGATATGATGGAGAGCGGGATGTGTGTGGGTGTGTGCCTTCATGGGAGACCGACCTGAAGAAAAAGATTGCATGTGTGTGATGGATAATGCCGACTGGTAGTGTGTGTGCATGCATGCACGAGAGAAAGTTAGTGGTACAATTATAAAGAGAAGACGACTGTGTGGGTGTAAAAGACTAGGTGAGGTCATAATCAATGTAAAGTTGAATTCAAATATGAATAAGAGATCCTAATGTTTGAAACCCATGCATGCATGAATATAACGGAGATCTGCGTGGTGTGGTTTGGAAACGAGCATGTTGTAATGTATACACATTGAACAAGGTCAGACTGATTTGAATTTGAGATACCAATGGCAGACATCATTTGGCCACGTCGCATCCGTGCATGGACACACTATTCTAATTGGAGATGATGGGCGGCTTTCGTGTCACATATCTATATCTATACCCCTATATATATATTATATTTTTTATATTGTGTGCGGGTAACTTTAACTTTGAAAGATGGTCGTTGGATGAGGCGAATCCGATGGTCCAAAGATGGCAAATTTCAGCACTACTGCCGTTGGATATCATCTAGATTCTACCAGATTTCACCACATGTATAATCTAGAAGACTCCATGGTTGAACTTAAGCATAATGCACAAACATCAAAACACAAGCACTTCTTATTTGTTCTAGAATCTTTCGTATCAGAATTGCCCAAATGTTTTTCTATATGATTTGCCATTATTTGTTTTTACTCTATGTCTTACAACGCACAATTCCATGAATCTTAAAATAGATTAGCTTTCTTATAAAAACTAGATGATTTTGAATGAAATGAACTATAAGAATTAAACGAGCATCTACATCATGCATATATGACTCAAAGCTTACATGCTATAATGTGGTATTTATTCATAATTTGGTTGCCAAATCTCATGTGTGCAATGCACGTGTACCTTACTCTAGCCTAAATGGTGTTTGTGTGTGTGTGTTGTGCGTGTTGAGGTGCAAATTGTCTTTTTTTGGGTACACGTTAAGCTTGTTCTTCTGAAATTTCAAGACGCGCCTTGTTATGCCGAACATTCAAGCTAGCGTCTCTGTCTATCGTGCTGCGAAACTCCCGCCTCTTCAACCCGCGCCTTGTTAGCCCGAAATATTTAAGATATATCTTTGTCTCGTCGTGCTCCGATAACTCCCTCCATCTCAACCCGCGCCTTGCTATTCCGAAATTACAACGTGCGCAAAAACTCCCACCTCCTGTGAAATCCCGACACGTGAAATGCCCGTGGTACCCCTGAACCGAAAGAAGCGCCTCAAATCGGTGGGGGTACTTTCGTAACTTACCCCACATTTCAGACAAGCGCGTCCCTAAGACATGGTTCCCCACTGCCATCCCATCCGCCCACCCATTCGTACACCGAGGCTGTGAAAACCCATGACGAAACCCCACACCCTACTCCGTCCGCCACCCAGCCGGAGCCTTTTCCCCGACGACGTCGTCCACAGCAACACCTTGACGTCCCTCATCCACCATACCGGATGAGGATCCATCGTCGATCTCGTCGTCCCGCCAGTTCAGCCACCCCGTCCTCCACCTCCAAGGAGCTGCCGTGACGTTCCCCTCGTCTTTCGCACCACCCCCATTCCCACACCGCCGTATTCACCTGCACCACCGGAAGAGCATCATCATCACTGTTTCCTCGGATGCAGATGCGGCCTAATCGGTGCCACCAAAGAGGTTGTACACTAATCGCCACATTTTCTTCTTGATTCGATCTCACGATGCTGCCGGCGCTCGGTCCCGAGCTGACATGGCGTGGCTCCATCCACGGCGGCATCGCCGGCCACTTCCTCCATGGCGTTGCTCCCTCGGCGGCGACATCCACATCAGTAGGAGCTGCTGCTGCTTTAGCTCTCGCTCGCGCTGCTGCTCTGCTCTTGCTCTCGGTCCCCTGCCTGGTCTGCTCTTGCTATTGCTCTTGCTCGCGCTGCTGCTCTTGCTCTTGCTCTTGCTTACGATGCTGCTCCGATTTAGCTACACTTCAGTCGACTAAATCGACTTTTGGGTCAGTCGATTTTCAGGGGGTGGAGGGGCTCGCCGGGGTGAAGGAAGAACCAGCCACAGCAGGGAGGGGGGCTCGTCGGAGAGGTACCCCACTATCTATCTTAGGGTTCAGGGTGGGGGCGGTGGTCGCCGGCGGTGGTG
>NC_041385.1:390210089-390307166 GCF_002162155.2 Triticum dicoccoides | reverse complement strand
GCTTAGAGGGATGGCCGGGGCGGCGGTGGACCAGCGGTGGGGAGTGTTTTCGGGGTGGGCGGGGCGGCGCACCGCCGGCCGCAGGCGGCGGGGGGCTGTTGTTTGGCCGGTGGTGGCTGGCGACTCAGAGGGGTGGAGGTTGAAGATGAACCGCATGCCCTTGATTTCGTATCCAACGGCTACAAAATCGACTGACCAGAGATGAAAAATCGACCGACGTGTAGCCTCACCTTGCTAGTGCGTTCAGTTTCGACAGCAAAATTCAGTTTCGACAGCAAAATTCAGTTTCGACAGCAAACTTCAGTTTCGACAGTTAAGTTCAGTTTCGACACTTAAGTTCAGTTTCAACAGTTAAATTCAGTTTCGACAGTTAAGTTCAGAGATGAGCGGCTGATGTATTTTACATCTAGCACTTTGTGGTTATGTATTTTACGTCATGTATTGGAGATGTTATTAGAATTCCACTCAGGTTAATTTTGTTCGTTGTCTCTCTTGTCCTGCTTCAGCCTCAACGTCGTACAACTCACCGGAGCTGCTCCAACGATGAAACCCTCCATCACAGCGGAGCAGTACCTCGGGCTCCATCTCCAGACGCCTAAGATCTTCTTCCCCTCCTCCGACAGCCAAGTCAGCCGGAGCATCCTCACCGGCCAACCCCATCACGCTGAGATCGACATGGCTTCGCCAAAGAGGTTGTACACTTGTTGCATCTCTTTTTTACTCTACATGTTATATATATTGTCCACTTAGCACTCGTAGTAACAGGAAATATCATTATTTTATCCTACTATATGACAAGCAGTGAGGTACCAGGGACCTTAGCTATCCGTGATGGACTCTCTTGAATGCCATCATTATTTATCTCTGTGCGTTTGAGCTGTGCATTTGTCAACGGGCCTGGGAGTTGAGCTAGTATGGCAGTGGCCTGGGTCCAAAGTAATAGAAGTTGCACAAAAACATTTTTTTAGTGTAGGATTTTCCTTGCTCAAGCCTGCCTACTAGAATCGCCAGTGCTTGAAAGGAAAAGTGAATGAAAAACATAGAAATTGGACAGTTTCCTATGGTACTACTTTTCATGAATTTGGTGCAAAGGAATGGAGCAAAGGAAAAATATAGGATTTGTTCCTTTAGTGTCTCCTTGAAAGAAAAACCGTAGGAATTCTAATTTCCACTTCTCCTCCTTTTCATATTCCTATTCATCAAGCACAAGACTAAGAGATAGTAGCATAATAGCATTATAACCGTACATTTTCTTGTGGTTTGACTTAATCTCATTATGCTTTTTTGCATCCTGTGATCTTCCAATTGTTGTGAATCAAACACCCAGATTGGCAGAAATCCTGTGTTTTTAAATTCTCTGTTTTGCACGTGCATTCCTATCCTATTCCTGTCTATTTCCTATCCCTGCATTGTTAGAATCCTCAAATTCAAACAAGCCCTTACTCAATTACTTCTGTTACAGATATGTGTCAAAGAAAACCTTGTGTGGTTTGTCCTGCTCCTGCGGCGCTGTGTTCCACCCCAGCTCAGCTGCTCTAACGACGGAAGGGTTCACCACAGCGATCCGCTCTCCAGACTGTCTTTCGCCACCTCAGATCTTCTTCCCCGCCGCCGGCAGCCACGACAACTGCATTACCATCATCAACTGAGCAGATGACCTTGAGGACTACACGGGTCCGTAAGAGAGGTCCCACTCTTTCGTGTCTGCTTACGTTATGCGTCGCTTAATATGATGACATGCTACATTATCGTCATGTTCACCTATTAGACTCCGAGTTAGGTCCAAACTAATGCTGAAACTTGAGTTTTTAAATGGTTGTGGGGTACATATTGGGGCAGCAATCAGTACTATCTGTCTACTATCTGGTTAATCTCCGGTGTCTACTATGAGTTTCATGTTGGGTGCAAACAAACATTAAAGGAGCCATTATCTGTATTTTTTAACTAAAGCTAATATCTGCCTGCTATCATTGGTTTTGGGTCTATCCATAGTTTGCTACCATCACTCTGGATTTGTGCATGCACTCCTTACATAATCTCACTATGTTTTATTCCTATGCATGCCAGTTATTGTACGCAATGGAACTGATCATGTAGAGCAAAAGAGATGAGCCTTGCGTGCCAATAAAATTTCATGCAGACGTCGTTCCATGGTGGGTGCAAAGGCAGCCCCCCTCCACCCATTTCGGATCATAATCAAGAGGAAGATAACTGTTCTGAGGGGGATTCAGAAGGAGAAGACCACTCCTATTTACCCCATGAGGTCTTCGCTCTAACTTGGCATGCTGATATTGGTAATATCATGCATATGGTGCCTTGCATTGCTTACTGTATACATTAAAGATGTCATCTGCTTAGTTTAGACATGCTTTGTGTCAATGCCATCTGTTTAGTTTGTTTATCGTATATGTGAATCATGCAATGCCATCTTGTCTAGCCAGGCATCATATATGTGAATTTTGCAATGCCTCCCTGGTTAGCCAGTCTTCTTATATGTCAATTATATCATGCCATCATTTTTTATTACGTGTTAAATTTGTCAACAATTTTAGTACATTCAATTACTCTTCCTGTGCATCAGCCATTCGGCACGGTCATGGAAAAATCTGGAGTGGAAACAAGGTCTTCAGAGCAGACAATGCTATCTGACGAAGCGCATGTTTTGCTGGTTACTAATAGCTCCTCAGAGGAGGATTCAGAGACAGATGACCAGTCATATTTCCCCCACGAGGTGCATGCCCTAACTTGGCAGGGTTATGTTGCTCATATCGTGCGTATGGTATCTTGCATTGCTATGTCATTTGCTTAGATTAGACATGCTTTGTGTGAATGCCAACTGTTTAGTGTCTAATTACCATATATGTGAATTATGCAATGTCATCTTGTTACAAGACATTATATATGTGAATTATGCAATGTTATCTTGTTGCAAGGCATTATGTATGTGAATTATGTAATGCCATATTGTTTAGGCAAGCATCATATATGTGAATTATATCATGCCATCCTTTTTTTGTATTTCTCATTGCTTTTGTCGACAATGTTTGTATATTCAACTGCTCTTCCTGTGCATCAGCCATTTGAATTGGTGATGGAGAAATCTGGAGTGAAAACAAGGTCTTCAGAGCAGACAATGCTACCTGCTGAAGCAGATATCTTGCTGGTTACAGATAGCTCTTCAGAGGAGGATTCAGAGGCAGATGACTAGTCCTATTATCCCCCTGAGGTGTATGCTCAAACTTGGCAGGGTTATATTACTCATATAATGCATAAGTTGTATTACAATGCTTAGTTTTTACATCATATACACAATATTGAATGCCATCTCCTTAGTTGACACATCATATATGTGATTGCCCTCTGCTCACTTCCTTAGTATATAAATCATATATTTGAATTATGTCATGCCATGATGTTTACATAGACATCATGTATCTGAATTATGGCATGCCAACCCATTTTCTAAAGACATAATATAGTTATATCATCTCATCCTATTTACATAGTCATCATATTTTAAATTATGTCATTCCATCCGTGAATTATATCATGCCATCATGTTTCCATCGATGGCATGTTTGTGATTAATGGCATGCCAACCACTTTGATAGACACATCGTATAGTTATATCATGTCATCCTGTTTACATAGTCATCATATTTTGAAGTATGTCATTCTATCCTGCTTAGTTAGCCATCATACATGTGAAATTGTGTCATGCTATCCTGTTTAATTAGCCAACATATATGTGAAATTATGTCTTGTTATTCTGTTTGCTTAGACAACATAAATGTGAATTATCTCATGCCTTGTTTTCTTCCCTACTATCCATTGCACCTGTCTATCTTACAATGTCTGTGCATTCAATTACTTTTCTTGTTTATCAGCCATTTCAATTGGAGGGAGTGATGGCAGTATCTTTGGGAGCAAAAACACGGTCTTCAGAAAAGATCGTGCTACCTGTCGATGCAGATAGAACCACGGTTGTACTTGCCCAAGAACCAGCCACACCACACATAACCCACACTCATGCAGATTGTACCCCTACCCAGTTGGACAGAGAACCAGATACTCCCCTTCTAACCCCAGCCCCAACAGATAGACACCCAGTTCTCGTTGACACAACACTGTCTCCACCATAGAGCACCCAAACATGAGCAGTTAGTAAGGCAACTGCAGTGCCCAAATCACGAGGACCACCACTCCGAACCCAAAGTCAACGGTTAAAGCAGAAGAAGAATTGTTCTCAGGTCAGGTTCTGTAGCTATGGTTCACACTACTTTGCTCTTGCATCACTGTATTTACCGACACCAACTAATTTCAAATTTGAAGGATGCAATTGAAACTCCAATGGTGCAACAGGTATGTTGTAAACCTGTTTCTTCAACGTGTTTGGCTATTTGCTGTTGTAACTTGCTCTATGTTGATTTTAGTTTCAATTGAATAAACAGTTATGTTCTCATGCCATGCACATTACAAGTGTTGTTATTGCTGTGTAGTTTCGCACACTTATATTCTATCTATGTTGCTTTGTCTTAAATAGATATGATTCGAACTGTATCTATCTTGATTTGGCAACATAAACTAGAATGATATAGACCATACTACATAGATATATGTTTGTTTCATGCCATTATCCTGTCCACCTTACTACTGAATTGGTTTACCAAAATGAGTTCCATATACTACATTGTAAACCTGTGATGTGTTTTGTTTCTCTTTTAGAATGCGGATAAAATATTGGAGAAGAGTACCCTGTTATGCAATGGTAAAGGAAGTAATGCAGATAATGTTCAAGATAGTGAGACATTCCTGTTGGTCTCCAAGAAAGCTAATAAAAACTATATTGAATACACTGAGACAACCCCAAAGTCCTGTCTTGATGTAGTGTTCGAGTTACTGGCTTCCACTGCTGGCACCAGCTCTTCGAACTCGTTGCCTGAATCAGTTCGGCTTCTTGAGTCTCAACTTCAAGTTGAAAGACATCGATCAGATGTTATGCGACAGGAAGCCGAAGGACTGAGGAAGTCCCTGCAGAATTCAGATGCATACTTTCTGGTGCAACAACAAGTGCTGGACGACTTAAGTGCCAAACAAGAGAAAGTTAATAAGCTTGCTAAGCATCTTGCCAGCATTATGGGTACCCAGGATATTGTTTCTTGAGCTCTTCTGAAGTAGTTTCAGTTCGGGACTTGTTTTGCTGTGGCGTTTATATGTTGTTGTGTTCCCTATATTTGCACTGGTGGAGAACTTTGATGCTTAGTGGATGTAATATGTGTAATAGCCGTGATAGCCTAGTGTAAGTTGCTTGCTTATTTATTTCCTTGTTGTCTTGTTTATTTGTTTGCTTGTAGTCAGTGCAGTTCTTTTTCCGTGGTTTGCTAGTGGCTACAATAACCTATTTTTTAAAACTAGGCCACAATAACCATGGGCTAATATTTACTGTAGTGACAATAGGCCTCCCATGGGCCGTAGAAACAGTGGGCCTTCTACGGGTCGTAGAAACAGTGGGCCTTCTACGGGCCATAGAAACAGTGGGCCTTCTACGGGCCGTAGAAACAATGGGCCTTCTACGAGCCGTAGAAACAATGGGACTTCTATGGGCCATATCATCTGGGCCTTATATGGGCCGTATGATCGATTGGCAAAACATGGGCCAAACAGACCGCATTCTGGCCGTAAACGGGCTAGAGTTGGAATCATCCGTTCATGGGCCAACCATAATAGGCCATCGTTAATAGGCCGTATTTGATGACGCTATGAAAACAGCCCAACATATTAACGGACCACAAACGGGCCGACTGTAACCACGGGCTGAATTTGGCCCACAAGCAGAAAATGACAGTAACGGGCCATGAGTAAACTAATGCTGGAAATGAGCCCAAGAATAAATGGGCTCTGAGAAGGCCGAAAGATAACATGGGCTAGAAACGGCCCAACGGAATAACGACCCGTTAATGGGTATGAAGTGATACACTGTTCTTTATGGGCCAGTTTCACCACGGGCCGTTAATGGGTGTAAAGTGATACACTGTTCATTACGGGCCAGTTTCACCATGGGCCGTTAATAGGCCAAGAGTTACATAGGGCCTCATATGGGCCGAAAGACGTCATGGGCCATACATGGGCCAGAAGTGAAAACGGGCTGGAATCATATTGAATGGCCCAAATGACGCTACTGGGCCTAATTCGAATTGGGCGTAATGGGCCTTGGGTTAGCGGACTGTAAATGGGCTATATGCAAATAGGTCGTTAACAGGCTTTCCATGGGCCGGCCCGCCACCTTTTGACAAAGTCAAACAGGCTGGCCTTTTCACAGGAATGGGCCTCTATGGGTCGTGCCATGTATCGACGTATCATAGGCGCCTTCTGTCCAATGAGTGGATGACATCTGTCCCAGCGATGAGCCGACACGTGTTTCCTCCAGCCAATGATGATTTTACACGTGGAAAATCCCCATTGGTCAGGGATGTTAACGGGTTATCGGATCCAAAACCCGACCAAATAGCTTAACGGCGTTCCGTTACGGTGGATGCCATGTGTCGGTCATCCTTGACGAAAGCACTTCTGTGACGGGCGATTTATCGTCATGGAAGTGGACACTTCCGTGATGATAATTTGGTAATGTCATGGAACACTTCTACGACAGCACAGGTATGACTATCTTGATTCTGTCATAAAATCGTCATGGATGTACATGCATGACAGAAAACGCGACCTACTTTGACAAACACGTATCATCACGGAAGTGTATTTTTTTGTAGTGTATGGTGTTGATGTAGAATCCCTCCGTGGTCGGTCCCCCTCTAGCGGAGCGCTGACGAAGGCTCCAAGATGGGATCTCGCGGATACAGAAGGTTACGGCGGTGGAAATTGTTTTTCGTTGGCTCCATGGATGTTTTCGGGGTACGTGGGTATATATAGGAGGAAGAAGTACGTCGGTGGCCGCCCAAGGGGCCCACGAGATAGGGGGCGCGCCCAGAGGGGGTGGACGCGCCCTCCTATCTCCTAGCCGCCTCAATCGCTTCTTGACTTGCACTCCAAGTCCTCTGAATCATGTTCGTTCCAAAAATCACGCTCCCGAAGGTTTCATTCCGTTTGGACTCCGTTTGATATTTTTTTCTTTGAAATACTGAAATAGGCGAAAAAACAGCAATACGGGCTGGGCCTCCGGTTAGTAGGTTAGTCCCAAAAATGATATAAATATGTAAAATAAAGCCCATAAACATCCAAAAGGGGTAATATAATAGCATGGAACAATCAAAAATTATAGATACGTTGGAGACGTATCAGATGCCGGTGCAAAAGAAAGTGTGGGCGTGAGCATATCATGCAAAATATGATGGGGAGTGATCCCGCTACCGGGTGTCCCACGGGTCGACGGCATGGCAAATGAGGAGGAACTTGCAATGACAACTCGTGGAAACACGAGCACCTCATACAACACACATGCATTCGGTCCATGGGTGATCGTCTCGTTGGTTATACCTTTGAAGCGTGCATTTTCGGAGCAGATCGGGTTCGATGCGGTGTAGGGGAAGTAGACGTTCTCTGGACGGTCATAGTGGAAGTAGTGGTACACGGTGATGGTAGTTGTACACGGGTCGAGGTACTTGGCGTTTCAATCTGTAGTCGTTCGAGCATCTGTGTGGTCTTGCCAGTGGGGTACTTGGCGTTTGCGGTCCAAATCCGAGGTCATAGCCGCGTAGTCGAGCTGGATGCTTCGTGGAATTTGGCGTCTCATCACGTAGACGTACTTTCGAAGAGGAACTTGGCGCGTCCAAAATCTTCAGGGATCGACCTTGGACTTGGCGGTGTTAGTTTCCTCGGGTCAACAATGATGTGCAAGGGCCAGAACGACCAGCAGCTTGGGTGGCTCCTCAGGCCACAAAGATGACAGGCAGCAGGAGGCTGCTAGTGGAGGCAGGGCCACGACGAGGAGGTCCTGCTCCAGCAGCTGCAAGTGGTGGACGGACGCAAGCAGCGGCAAGCCTTCGAGCACGAGGGAGAAGGAGGCGCGTGGGAAGGAGAAGCAGAGGAAGGGGTCGCACGGAGGGGCAAGGCAAAGAGGCTCAGGCGTCGGAGACGGGTGCTCGCGGCAGGAAGCTCGATGACCGGAGCTGATGGTCAGCGCGCCTGCAGGGTGAGGCGCACGAGGCAAGGTGGGCGAGCAGAGGACGGTTGCGAGCACGAGGGCTTGGCGGCGCTCCTGTTGCCGACCAGGACAAAGAAGGGAGGACGAGGTGGGTCGGTGATGGGAGGCGGCTGTGCTTGGCATCAGAGGTTGAAGGTGAGATCGTGGCTGCCGGAGGCGAACGACGGAGGGGCGCGGAGGAGGCAAGAAGGCACGACGGCAGCTTGGACTCGCCGACATCAAGGAGGAGGTCGGGCGCGGGGTCCGCTCCTCTCTCTCTCTCTCTCTCTGGGTGTGTGCCGGCGCAGGAGGAAGATGAAGGGGGAGAGAGGGGATCGATCGGGCGCTGGGAGCTCCTCTCCCTGGCTGGATGCGTGTGTGTGTGAGAGTGGCGGCGTTGTGGAGGACGAGAGGGAGAGGTTAAGAGGAGGGGTCGGGCCTAGGGTTTAGGAGGGTTAGGTGGGCCTGGGAGGCCGGCCCAGTGGAGAGGGAGGTTGCTGGGCTCTCCACTCCCTCTCATATTTCCCAAAGCAGAAAAAATAGGAAGAAAAAAGGAGGGAAAGGAAAAAGGTTATAGAAGGGACTTTGGCATGCGGATAATTTCCCCGGACTCACAAAAATGTGTTTCATCCAAGAAAATAGGAATGGCCAAGATTGCAAGATTTAAATTCAAATTCTTTTGAATTTAATTCAAATGGTTTGAACAAGGACTAGGATTCCGCAGTGTCCAAAAATGTTCAACATTTAGGAAAAGCCTCGATAAGTGGTAAAGAATTATTGGCAAGGTTAGAGAGTCAAACTTGAAGAAGAACATGCCAAGGGATTTAACATGCAAGTGTGTTGTGGTAAATTCCAAATTATTGGAATATTTATAATAGCTCCCTAATAATAGTAGGAGACTTTGAATATGTTTTAAAGAGAAATCACCATGTGAATTCTCTCGATTTAAATGGACAAAAGATCCATGCAGTTTATTTAGCTGAGTTTTAAAAAGGGGTGCAAGATGACATGATGCAATGCACATGATGCAAAGATGAATGCAACGAACAAAATGAATCACACGATGAAACTCCGAATAGCTGGAAGTCATCTAGAGCGTCGGTCTCGGGGCGTCACAACTCTTCCACACTAACAGAGCATCTTGACCCGAGATCCGAGGGATGGCACCGGAGAGAAGCAGAAAAAGAAGATGTAAAACAAAGTTGCTTCTTTGACAAACGAGTGAAACCATGATCCTTGAGAGGTTGAAAAACTTGAAAGAATGAATACAACGGAGATGAACAAGATTTCAAAAACTCCGTTAGCAAAGAGAAACAAGGAACATTACGAGAACCTTGTAGGTTGAAGACATATGAAAATGGTTGCGATGGACAAGAAGTACATGCAAGCACTCCTGTTGAAACGAGATGTACAGGGAACATTAAAGAACAATTACGACAACACTCCAGTTGGAAATGGAAGGAATAGAATATGAACTTGGCAAAATGAAAGCACTTGGATGAGACTCCGGTTAAAAGAGGAATGATAGACGCAACACTCCGGTTAAGTGGATAAGCATGGAAAAGAACATGATCTTGACAAAACAAGATGATGCGTGAAGAGAGCAACATCAGAATGCCTCTGGAACAAAAGAGTGGAATGAAAAGAATGGAGAAGAGAACATCAACTTCCACCATGAATGAACATGAAGGAGCCTTCCTACGAAGAAGGGTTGAACGGAGTTGTTGGAAAATCAACAACAACAAAAGTATGATTTCCAATGGTCTTATGGAAAACATCCCAAAATTATGAGGTGAAGACCAGCCACTAACATAATCAATTAATTTGATTGAGAACACCAAAGAGATGAAAAACTTCTTCCACCAAGATGATAAAGAGATAACTTGGATCATTGTGAAGCACCACAATTAGCAACATTCCTTGGGGAAGGCTTTAGGTGAAATCTTTACCAAGATAACTCCAACGAAGAGATTGATGGATTGAAACAACTCATGATCGAAGAGAAAATGATGGTTTTAAAATATCTCATTCTTGACAACTTGTGAATCATGAAACATGAAGAGAAATTGTCAAGGATGACATAACACCATCTCAAAAGATAAGATAGAAGGAACTGCACTTCGAAACGCAAGAAGAAGATTACTTGAACTCCTGCAACAAGAATCTTGAAGAACACTTCGAGAACAAATGAAATATTTGATGAACCACCATGTAGAGCCTCCACGAAGGCTCCAGATAGAAGGGGTTAAATCACTTGGATGAAACAAGAATAAGAATTATCTTATGTGTATCCTTCATCAATTTAAATTGATGACAAGCAATGGATAGGCATGCT
Source organism: Triticum dicoccoides (assembly GCF_002162155.2). NCBI lineage: Eukaryota > Viridiplantae > Streptophyta > Magnoliopsida > Poales > Poaceae > Triticum > Triticum dicoccoides. The sequence continues at coordinate 390,296,697 of NC_041385.1, read as the reverse complement.
ACTTATTCTCGTTGAATGGATTAAGGAGAGATATAGCTCTACTTGAAGGTCATGAATGAACTACCGGTATGTTTTAGAAAGAATGAATGAATTGATGTGATGATAAAGGAAGAGGAATCTTGAGTGCACCGCCGTAAGAATTGAAAACGATGAAGAAAAAGAACGAATCGCCGGTAAGAATAAGAAATGAATAGAGATACTTGAGGGAATTAGATACAAGAGAATGAAGAGATCATGAGCTGGCTAGATAGTACTTGAACGATGCACCGGAAGAATACGGAGACAGACGAAGAGGCTTCAATATAGAATACTTGGAGAACAAAGCTGAAAACTGAGAATGAATAATTATACCCAACAAAATGATGGCCTCCGGAGAATCAAAACAAAAAGACTCCTGAAATGCTTCAGATGGATATGAAAAGAATTCTCACGATTGGAAATGATTTGAGAGGATGGCATGAAGGTAGAACCACGAATCTTCAAGAGAACGGACCAAGATTTAAGAGAAACTCTTCTTTGGCCTTCAAATGTTGAGAATGATGACGAGAACCACCATGAAAATAGATGAGACACTCCGAAAGAATGAAAAGAGAAAAGGTTGAGTCAAAGATGATAAGAACTTCAAAGTTATCTTGGAGAAGGCATACGACTGATGAAAATTCATTCTTACGTCAAACTTGCAAAGAATTTGAGAATAACTCCAGAAAAATTAGAAGAGTCGGGTAAGATCCTGGGAAAAGACTTGTGGGTTAGGGCCCACTAAAAAGAAAACACTGTTGAAAAAGGATTGTTGAAGAGATAGATGATGCACCGGAACAATTGAAATATTTGAATGAGGTGACAACCTCGAATTAATTGGAACACAAACGAATCTCCTGAGATGTCTTCTGCACTCCGGAATGATTAAATGGCGAGAGACAAACGAGCAAGGGGAACACTTGATACAAGGAAATGAATATGATCAACCCGAAAAACTTGAATTGAGTCCACCGGAAAAAAAGAGTTGAAGAATGACGAACTAGACAAGAAATCACCGGTTGAAACAATTGACGAAAGATTGAAGAGGCTCCGCACGAATGAAATTGATGGTCGAAAGAGACTCAGACTTCAGGAAGAAAAAGGGTGGGATGGCGGGAAAACAAAGGCAACTTGGGACGGATGAAACAAGCATTGTTGAGAAAAACTGAGAACTGATCTTGTGAATGTTGAAATGATTGCATTAGACTGAAGAGAAGCACGCCGGTTGGAAAGGAATGACATGACAATCTCAATGATCAAGAAGGATTGGTATTCACATAGAAATATGAGAACACCACTTAGGAAAGGTATGGAATCAACACTTGACTTCGAAGCAACTTGAATACCACAGCTCAAAACAAAACAAAGGATTTCGCTTGCAAAATATGCCAGAAACAAACATATGATAGAGATTTCACCCAAAGTGTTCATGATGAGGCCCCACGGGCACGACGTACAGCGGACGTCATGAATGACAAACGAGACGTCCCCGAATCAGCATAGCCAAGGATTCTTCAAGATGCCTCACGATCACTGTAAATAGACCGTGAAAAGCGAACCACTAGACGTTGGACCCCAATCTCAAGTCATACATCTGTCGGAAACAAATCCTGGGTAACTACTTGAATTCCCACCTATAAACTCCTGAAGCTTTCTAGTTATGCAATTCGGTGTTGGGGATATAGGGAGGCACAAATATATCAAACAACTAACAAGCCCTATGCTCCAACTGTATCCATCCATCAACACATAATGAAGAAAACTCCAAAATCGTGTACCTCGACCTTCGAAAAGCATCCGATATACGAGTTGTGGCAATACTCCCGAACTCCCTCCCCAGTAACTGCATATAAGAGATTTTTGGTTTCAGCGAGCTCAGGTATACCGGAACTGCAACGATAAAATTGTGACGACAACACCTTAGAGCTCAACTCCCCGGGACACTGCCACAACCCCTAAAATGTCAGGAGGCACCATGACAAAATCCCCATCACAATGATATCGGCACGATTCCACAATACCTGCGTGATCCTAAAAAAATGTTTGAGTGAAAATGAGCAGAAGAGTGAGGAAAACACATACGTCACGAGTCCTTACCAGAACGACAAAGGGGATAAGGAGTAAAAAGAATTCCTACTCTCTGATATAACTAGACTCAAAAAAGTTTTCTTCTAGACTCAACAACGGCAGCAGTTCGATCAATCAAGGGGGCTCTAAAGGTTGGTAAGGCTCTGATACCAACTTGTCGCGCCCAAGATGACGTTCTATCCCAATCACGTGATGAATTCATGATCGGGGCACAACCGCATTTCGAGCGCATAGCAAGGTGGATATCATTACAACATACCATGTACTGAATAGATGAGAATACAGGATAATGGCTTACACTCGCCACAAGTTACAACATTCATACAACAATACATCAATACATAGCACTCATCAAGCAGAAGAGCAGGATCCAACTACGGATGAAATCAAAGAAAAAGAAGAACGACATCCACCCTGCTAGCCTAGGCTCCCGACCTGGAACCTATATCCCTTTATCAAAGAAGAAGAAGAAGAAGAAGAACTCCAAACAAGCAAGCATCGCACTCGCGTCAGAGCATCGCATTACCTATACCTGCAACTATTGTTGTAGTAACCTGTGAGCCACGAGGACTTAGCAATCCCATTACCATGGGTATCAAGAGTAGAAAAGCTTAGTGGGTATGGAATGGATAAGTGGTGAGGTTGCAGCAGCACTAAACAATGTATGGTGGCTAACTTACGAGTACAAGAATAAGATGAGAAGCTACGCAATCGGTCGCAAACTAGTAATGATCACTAAGTGATCCTGAACTACTTACGTTCAAGCATAACCCCACCATGTTCTTTTCTCGAACTCACGCGAAAAGAGACCATCACAGTTACACACGCGGTTGGTGTATTTTAATTTGAATCTGGTGTCAAATTCTCTACAAGTGGATATTAAAAACTTCCATCTGCCACATAACCGCGGGCACGGCTCTCAAAAGTTTAAACCCTGCAGGGATGTCCCAACCTAGCCCATTATAAGCTCATGATACGACAATCCCCCATCGCGGGACATCCGATCAGACTCGGGATCCCGGTGCACAAGACATTTCGACAATGGTAAAACAAAACCAGCAAGACCTCCCGGTGTGTCGACAAATCCCGATAGGAGCCGCAAGTATCTCATTCTTAGGGCAGAACGGATGAGACAAGCTATGAGTAAAACCAACCCTTGAGTTTCCCCGAGGTGGCCCCGCAGGCTGCTCAGTTCGGACCAACACTCAGAGGAGCATTGGCCCGGGAGGGTTGATTAAAATACTTGGGGTCCGGAGAAAATCCCATATTTAAGTTTTAGTTGTTATTAGGAAAATGGTAAAACCAATGCTGGGCCTTGCTGGAAGAGTTTTATTCAAAGCGAACTGTCAAGAGGGTCCCATAAATCCTCACCATGTTAGGGACGCAAAATCAAGGAACATAACACCGGTATGACGGAAACTAGGGCGGCAAGAGTGGAACAAAACACCAGGCATAAGGCCGAGCCTTCCACCCTTTACCAAGTACATAGATGCATTAATTAAATTAGAGATATTGTGATATCCCAAAATATCCATGATATCCATGTTCCAACATGGAACAACCTACAACTAGCAATGCTATAAGAAGGGTTGAGCAAAGCGGTAACATTGCCAAACAATGATTTGCTAGGAAGGGTGAAAAAGGTTAGAGGCTGGCATGGCAATTTGGGAGGCTTGATAAACAAGTGGTAGGTGGTGCGACATAGCGATAGCATCGAGACAACTAGCATAGCATTGATAGTAGTGAGATCTAGGGTAACGGTCATCTTGCCTGAAATCCCGCTAGGAAGAAAATCGAGTCCATGAAGAAGACGAACGGGCATAGACAAACCAAGTGTAGTCGAACGAGTCCTCACGATCGCAATAAAACAGGAACTATCGAGAAGAAGCACAATCGGAAAGAAGCAAACAACAAGGTAAACAAGCATCACATAAATATGGCTTGATGATGTCGGATTAAGGGATCCGCAAACCCTTGAGAGGTTCGAACTCTGGGGTGCGTGCGGAGATCTCAACCTACCTTGCCTGCCTACTCGTGATCCTCCTAAGCCTAGCGCGTTGAGCCCGAAAGGACAAAGAGACACAACATTTTATACTGGTTCGGGCCACCGTGGTGGTGTAATACCCTAATCCAGTGTGGTGTGGTGGATTGCCTTGAAGAACTGAGGATGAACTAGTACAATGGATGAATAAGCCTTAGGAGGTGAGGTGTTCTTGAGCTGGTGTGGTGTATGCTAGCTCTACTTGTTCTGGTTTTCCGCCCCCCTTCTATGGAGGTGGCTAGTCCTATCTATAGTGGCCTCGGTCCTCTTCCCAAATATGAGCGGGAAGGGATCCCACAATGGCCGGATTTGAAAGGGGACAAGTAGTACAGTCTATCCTGACAAAAGTAGTCTTCGCCTGCAAAAAGCCTCTGGCTGTGACACTGAGGTGGGCCCATTGATGAAATCCGTCGTGTCGTCCTGGCGGTCTTGGTCTCGTTGCACCAAAATGGAAACCTTTGGCTGATTCCTCAGGACTCCGCGCCTGCGCTCTGCTTCCCTTGCACCAAAGAGGAAACCCGTGCTCTGCGTCCGCCTGGCGCCCGCCTGGCCTTGGTCGTCATGGCTCACGTCAGCTGAGCCTCGTGAGGCAACCTGCATAGAACTCTCCGCCCCTCAGGAGCCAGCCTGAGGAGGCCGATTCCTTAGGGGGTCTTGGTGTCGTCCGTTTCGCGAGGCTCAGCCCCTCGCGAGGGTCTTGTGGTGTTGGTGTTGATGCCGGGCCGGGCCGTCGATGGAGCCACGTGGTGAGCCGCAGTCAGGCAAGCCTAGATACCCCCAAATCTAGGACGTCGACAATAGCCCTCGGGCCCAAGGCATGCTCGGGCTTGGCTTCCAGGTGAAGCCAAAGGGCAAGGGTGGAGCACCGCGGGCCCTATCAGCTTGCGGCCTTGAAGACACATGGCGGTTGACGGGACGTGGGCGTCTCCACTTCCCCATGCTGCCTTGATACCCGATAGACCCAGCAGCCGCCCGTTGTCAGTGCGGCTCGCCCTTCGTAAATTATCGTGCTTGGCTCTTGTTTCTTCCTTCCCAATCTTGCCGCCGCGTCCATAGATCCGGCGCCGGTGCCTTGCACTCTTTTAGTACTCGCCATGGCCCCAAAGCCGAGGAAGAAGAGAGGGAAGCCACTCGCCCCAGCATGTCCTCCACCGGCCCTGGAGCCAGCCCTTGAGCAGTCGATGGTGATCAATGAGGAGGGGCTCGGCAAGGTTCGCCATGCGCTCGCCGCCGATTCCAATGAGGGGAAGGCGATGGTTGTTCGCCCTACATCTTGGCGAACTAGGGAGATGAGCATGATGACCCACAAGTATAGGGGATCTATCGTAGTCCTTTCGATAAGTAAGAATGTCGAACCCAACAAGGAGCAGAAGGAAATGACAAGCAGTTTTCAGTAAGGTATTCTCTACAAGCACTGAAATTGTAGGTAACAGATAGTTTTGTGATAAGATAATTTGTAACGGGTAACAAGCAATGAAAGTAAATAAGGTGCAGCAAGGTGGCCCAATCCTTTTAGCAAAGGACAAGCCTGGATAATTCCTTATAATGAGAAAAGCGCTCCCGAGGACACATGGGAATTATCGTGAAGCTAGTTTTCATCACGCTCATATGATTCGCGTTCGTTACTTTATAATTTGATATGTGGGTGAACCGGTGCTTGGGTACTGCCCTTTCTTGGACAAGCATCCCACTTATGGTTAACCCCTATTGCAAGCATCCGCAACTACAAAAGAAGTATTAAGGTAAACCTAACCATAGCATGAAACTAGTGGATCCAAATCAGCCCCTTACGAAGCAACGCATAAACTAGGGTTTAAGCTTCTGTCACTCTAGCAACCCATCATCTACTTATTACTACCCAATGCCTTCCTCTAGGCCCAAATAATGGTGAAGTGTCATGCAGTCGACGTTCACATAACACCACTAGAGGAGAGACAACATACATCTCATCAAAATATCGAACGAATACCAAATTCACATGACTACTAATAGCAAGACTTCACCCATGTCCTCAGGAACAAACGTAACTACTCACAAAGCATATTCATGTTCATGATCAAAGGAGTATTAATATGCATTAAGGATCTGAACATATGATCTTCCACCAGATAAACCAAATAGCATCAACTACAAGGAGTAATCAGCACTACTAGCAACCCACAGGTACCAATTTGTGGTTTTGATACAAAGATTGGATACAAGAGATGAACTAGGTTTGAGAGGAGATGGTGCTGGTAAAGATGTTGATAGAGATTTACCCCTCCCGATGAGAGGATCATTGGTGATGACGATGGTGATGATTTCCCCCTCTCGGAGGGAAGTTTCCCCGACAGAACAGCTCAGCCGGAGCCGTAGATTTGTTCCGCCAAGGTTCCGCCTCGTGGCGATGGAGTTTCATCCCGTAAGCTTTCTTATGATTTTTTCCAGGGTAAAAGCCTTCATATAGCAGAAGATGGACACTTGAGGGCCACCAGGGGGCCCACGAGGCAGGGGGCGCGCCCAGTAGGGGTGGGCGCGCCCCCCACCCTCGTGGCCAGGGTGTGGGTCCCCTCTAGTACTTCTTTCGCTCAATAATTCTTATTAATTTCAAAAATGACTTCCGTGGAGTTTCAGGACTTTTGGAGCTGTGCAGAATAGGTTTCCAATATTTTCTCCTTTTCCAGCCAGAATCCCTGCTGCCGCATTCTCCCTCTTCATGATAAACCTTGTAAATTAAGAGAGAATAGCCATAAGTATTGTGAAATAACGTGTAATAGTACCCCATGATGCAATAAATATCGATATAAAAGCATGATGAAAAATAGACGTATCAACTCCCCCAAGCTTAGACCTCGCTTGTCCTCAAGCAGAAGCCGATATCGAAAAATATGTCCACATGTTTATAGATAGAGGTGTCGATAAAAATAAAATACAGACATGAGGGCATCATGATCATTCTTATAACAGCAACATATATATAATTTGTCATATGATTTCTTATGTTCAAGTAACAATCTATTCACAATGTCAAGTATGGTTCATAAACTTCATTGGGAACTAAAAAACTATAATCTCAGTCATTGAAGCAATTGCAATTTATCATAACATCGGAAAGAGTCAAGAATAGAGCTTTTCAGCAAGTCCACATACTCAACTATCATATAGTCTTCTACAATTGCTAACACTCATGCAATACTTATGGTTCTGGAGTTTTAATCGGACACAGAGAAAGATAGGGGCTTATAATGTTGCCTCCCAATGTATTCACCTTTGGGTGATGTCAACAATAATAGTTCATGCTAACTTACATCCAATTGGATATATATATCAAGATCTTTCCAACACGAGGTGCTTGCCAAAGGATAAAAATAAAAAGGGAAAGGTGAAGATCACCTTGACTCTTGCATAATGTAAAAGAGATAAAGTAAAAGATAGGCCCTTCACAGAGGGAAGCAGAGGTTGTCATGTGCTTTTAGGGTTGGATGCACAAAATCTTAATGCAAAAGAACATCACTTTATATTGCCACTTGTGATATGAACCTTTATTATGCAGTCCGTCGCTTTTATTACTTCCATATCACACGATCGTATAAAGCTTATTTTCTCTGCACTAATAAATCATACATAATTAGAGAGCAATTTTTATTGCTTGCACTATGACAACTTACTTGAAGGATCTTACTCAATCCATAGGTAGGTATGGTGGACTCTCATGGCAAAACTGGGTTTAAGGATATTTGGAAGCACAAGTAGTATCTCTACTTGGTGCAAGGAATTTTTGGCTAGCATTTGCGGGGAAGGCAAGCTCAACATGTTGGAAGATCCATGACAATATACTTTAACTAAGATGTGAGAAAACATAACCCATAACGTTGTCTTCCTTGTCCAACATCAACTCTTTAGCATGTCAGACTTTAATGAGTGCTCACAATCATAAAAGATGTCCAAGATAGTATATTTATATGTGAAAACCTCTCTTTCTTTATTACTTCCTATTAATTGCAACGATGACCAAAACTATGTTTGCCAACTCTCAACAATTTTTAAGCCTCATACTCTTTATATGTGAAGTCATTACTATCCATAAGATCAATATGAACTCTTTTATTTCTTTTTACTCTTTCTATTTTCTCAAGATCATAGCAAGATAGCAAAGCTCTTGACTCAACACTAATATTTATTATATATAGCTCACGGACTTGATTACATAGAGAGATCACAAAGCAAAACTCAAAACTAATTCATACCAAAACTTTATTCTACTAGATCAAGATATAACTAAAAGGATCAAACTAAGAAAAACGGTAAAGATAGGAGTGTGATGGTGATACGATACCGGGGCAACTCCCCCAAGCTTGGCAATTGCCAAGGGGAGTGCCCATACCCATGTGATTATGTCCTCGGAGGTGATGAAGGTGGTGATGATGATGGTGGATAATCGCACATCGAGCGTAAAAGCTCCTCCAACTTGCGGATAATGCCCTTGAGTGCGACGATATGATCCTTCAACAAAATATTTTCCTGTGTGAGATACTTGTTTTGTATGCGAGCTAACTCTATCATCTTGAAAGCTTCAACCTCAGTTGGGGTAAAGAGGTTAGGTAGAGGTTGAGGGATGTTTTCTTCTTCCACCGCCGGAGCTTGATCCTCCATGGCCTTCTTGATCCCTTCATCCTTGTTGATCTCCTCCGGTTCTTCTCTTTTCAGCTCTATCTTCAATACCCAAGCATCCTTGTCTTCTTTGTTGGAGGAGGGTGACGTCACGATGCTCTAGATCTGTCAGAAAAACAGCTCGAAATGAAAACAGAAGATTTTTGTGTGATACGGTGGTCAAAACCTTCGGGAGATTATATAATGAATTTTCACCAACCAAAAGAAGTAACGTGCAAGAAAACGGAGTTCAGAAGGCACACGAGGTACCCACGAGGCACGGGGGCGCGCCCAGTAAGGGTGGGCGCGCCCTCCACCCTTGTGGAGGCCTTGTGTCCTTCCTGGACTGCTTCTTATTTTCCTAAATTCTTAAATATTCCAAAACGGAGAAAAATTGCTATTAGAACTGTTTTGGAGTCGGTTTACTTACCGTACCACATACCTATTCCTTTTCGGAGTCTGAAACGTTCTGGAAAGTGTCTCTTATGAATTCCTCCGGGGTTACAGTTTCAATAATATTGGTCTCAACATTTATAGGGTTGCCCGAGATATAATCTTTGATTCTTTGACCGTTCACCACCCTCGGACTTGTGCCTTCAAAGGTGTTGATTTTTATGGCACCGGGATGATAGACCTCCTCGATAACGTAAGGACCTTCCCATTTAGAGAGAAGTTTTCCTACAAAAAATCTTAAACGAGAGTTGAATAGCAACACATAATCACCTACATTAAACTCACACTTTTGTATCCTTTTGTCATGCCATCTTTTAACTTTTTCTTTGAACAGCTTGGCATTCTCATAGGCTTGAGTTCTCCATTCATCAAGTGAGCTAATGTCAAATAACCTCTTCTCACCGGCAAGTTTGAAATCATAATTGAGCTCTTTAATGGCCCAATATGCCTTATGTTCAAGCTTGAGAGGTAATTGACATGCTTTTCCATAAACCATCTTATACGGAGACATACCCATAGGATTTTTATATGCAGTTCTATAGGCCCATAATGCATCATCAAGTTTCTTGGACCAATTCTTTCTAGATCTATTAACAGTCTTTTGCAAAATTAATTTGAGCTCTCTATTACTCAACTCTACTTGACCACTAGACTGTGGGTGATAAGGAGATGCAATTCTATGATTAACATCATACTTAGCAAGCATCTTACATAAAGCACCATGAATAAAATGTGAACCACCATCAGTCATTAAATATCTAGGGACTCCAAACCTCGGAAAAATAACTTCTTTAAGCATCTTAATAGAGGTGTTATGATCAGCACTACTAGTTGGAATAGCTTCTACCCACTTAGTAACGTAATCAACATCAACTAAAATGTGTATATCCATTAGAGGCAGGAAAAGGTCCCATATAATCAAAGATCCAAACATCAAACAGTTCAATAACGAGAGAATAATTCATAGGCATTTCTTGACGTCTACTAATATTACCAATTCTTTGACATTCATCACAAGATAAGACAAACTTACGAGCATCTTTGAAGAGAGTAGGCCAATAAAAACTGGATTGCAATACCTTATGTGCAGTTCTATCTCCAGCGTGGTGTCCTCCATATGGTTCGGAGTGACACTCGCGTAGGATCTATTCCTATTCATGCTCAAATACACAACGTCTAATAACACCATCTACTCCTTCTTTATAAAGGTGTGGGTCATCCCAGAAGTAATGTCTTAAATCATAAAAGAACTTTTCTTTTGCTGGTTTGTGAAACTAGGTGGTATAAATTTAGCAACAATGTAATTAGCATAATCAGCATACCATGGAGCAGTACGAGAAGCATTTATGACTGCTAATTGTTCATCAAGAAAGTTATCATCAATAGGTAGTGGGTCATCAAGGACATTCTCTAACCTAGACAAGTTGTCTGCAACGGGGTTCTCAGCTCCCTTTCTATCAATAATATGCAAAACAAATTCTTGTAGCAAGAGAACCCATCTAATAAGTCTATGCTTAGCATCTTTCTTTTCCATAAGATATTTAATAGCAGCATGATCAGTGTGAATAGTTACTTTAGAATCAACAATATAAGGTCTGAACTTATCACAAGCAAATACAACTGCTAAGAATTCTTTTTCAGTGGTAGCATAATTTCTTTGGGTAGTATCAAGAGTTTTACTAGCATACTGGATAACATTTAATTTTTTATCAACTCTTTTCCCTAGAACAGCACATACAGCATAATCACTAGCATCACACATAATTTCAAAGGGTAAATTCCAATCAGGTGGCTGAACAATAGGTGCAGTGATCAAAGCTTTCTTAAGTATTTCAAATGCTTCTACACAATCATCATTGAAGACAAAAGGAATATCTTTTTGCAATAAATTAGTCAGAGGCCTAGAGATTTTAGAAAAGTCCTTAATGAACCTCCTATAAAAACCGGCATGACCAAGGAAACTTCTTATACCTTTAATGTCCTTGGGACACGACATCTTTTCAATAGCATTAACTTTAGATTTATAAACTTCAATACCTCTTTTAGAAGTTTTATGCCCCAAGACTGGCACTTTTCCCAATTCAAGACGAGACTAGTGTCTTCACATCTCTGCAAAACTCGATCAAGGTTGCTCAAGCAATCATCAAAACAGGATCCATAAACGGAGAAGTCATCCATGAATACCTCACAAATCTTTTTACAAAAGTCAGAGAATATAGCCATCATACATCTTAGAAAGGTAGCAGGTGCATTACATAAACCAAAAGGCATACGTCTATAAGCAAAAGTACCGAAAGGGCAAGTAAAAGTAGTTTTTGATTGATCGTCCGCTGACACGGGTATTTGAGAGAAACCAGAATAACCATCTAGAAAACAGAAATGTGTATGTTTGGATAGTCTCTCTAGCATCTGATCAATAAAAGGTAAAGGGTAATGATCTTTCTTAGTAGCTTTAGTTAATTTACGGAAATCAAATACCATCCTATAACCTGTAATAATTCTTTGCGGAATCAATTCATCTTTATCATTAGGAACAACAGTAATACCTCCCTTCTTAGGGACGCAATGGACAGGACTTACCCAATCACTGTCAGCAATGGGATAAATTATACCTGCCTCAAGGAGCTTTAGTATCTCCTTTCTTACCACTTCTTTCATCTTAGGATTCAACTGTCGTTGATGATCTCTAACTGGTTTGGCATCTTCTTCCAATTTAATTTTGTGTTGGCATAGAGTTGGACTAATGCCCTTAAGATCATCAAGAGTATATCCAATAGCAGCACGGTGCTTCTTCAGAGTTTTCAATAATCTTTCCTCTTCCTGCTCTGAAAGGTTAGCACTAATAATAGCAGGATATATGTTCTTTTCATCAAGATAAGCATATTTAAGATTATCAGGTAATGGTTTAAGCTCAAACACGGGATCACCCTTGGGTGGAGGAGGATCCCCTAGGATTTCAACAGGCAAATTGTGTTTCAGAATAGGACCCTGTTTAAGGAATACTTCATCTATTTCCCTTCTTTCATTCATAAACATATCATTTTCCTGGTCTAGCAAATATTGTTCTAACGAATCAGTAGGAGGCACGGCAATAGAAGCAAGACCAATAATTTCATCCTTACTAGGCAATTCTTTATCATGGGGTTGTCTACGAAATTTAGCAAAATTAAACTCATGAGACATATCTCCTAAGCCAATCGTAACAACATCCTTTTTGCAATCTATCCTAGCATTAACAGTATTCAAGAAGGGTCTACCAAATATGATGGGACAAAAACTATCTTGTGGGGAACCAAGAACAAGAAAGTCAGGGGGATATTTAACTTTCCCACACAAGACTTCAACATCTCTAACAATCCCAACTGGTGAAATAGTATCTCTATTAGCAAGCTTAATTGTAACATCAATATCTTCTAACTCAATGGGTGCAATATCATGCATAATTTCATTATATAAGGAAATAGGTATTGCACTAGCACTAGCACCCATATCACATAAGCCATGATAACAATGATCTCCTATTTTAACAGAAATAACAGGCATGCCTACAACAGGTCTATGTATCTTAGCATCGGGTTTAGCAATATTTGCAGCTTCCTCACAGAAGTAAATAACATGCCCATCAATATTATCAGCCAAGAGATCTTTAACCATCACAATACTAGGTTCAACTTTAATTTGCTCAGGGGGTGTATATGTTCTAGTATTACTCTTACGAACAACAGTTGAAGCTTTAGCATGATCCTTTATCCTAACAGGGAAAGGTGGTTTCTCAACATAAGTAGTAGGAACAATAGGATCATTATAAGTGATGGTCTTTTCTTCAACTTTAATAGGTGCAACTACTTTTACTTCAATGGGAGGATTATATTTAAACCACTTCTCCATAGGGAGATCAATCTGAGTAGCAAAAGATTCATAGAAAGAAGCTACTATCTCAGAGTCAAGTCCATATTTAGTGCTAAATCCACGAAAAGCGTCGGTATACATAAAAGATTTAACACAATCAAACTTAGGTGTCATACCTGACTCCTTACCATCGTCGAAACCCCAGTCTTCAAAGTTGCGTTTAATTCTTTCCAATAAGTCTCACTTGAATTCAATAGTCTTCAGCATATAAGAACCGGCACAGGAAGTATCGAGCATGGTGCGATCATTGAGAGAAAGCCGAGCATGAAAATTATGAATAATCATTTCTCTTGAGAGCTCATGATTGGGGCATGAATATAACAGTGACTTAAGCCTCCCCCAAGCTTGATCGATGCTTTATCCTTCGCGAGGCCAGAAATTATATACTCCCTCCGTTCCTTGATATAAGGTGTATAGATTTTTGAGAAAAAATCCGAAATATAAGGTGTATTGCGCTGCACCACTCGTTTGGATAATTTTTTGAGGGATTTGTTTACATTTCCTTATATCACGCAAGCTCCTCTCTTTTCTCATGTCAATTAGTCATGTGTAATGTCGCCCAAAACTTGTGAAATTTTCCCTCCATGTGTGTTCTTTAATTTCCGTGCCAAAAACTATACACCCTATATTTAGGAATGGAGGGAGTATGTAATTACGATCACGATGAACAAGATGCATAGGATAGAACTTCTGGTGAAATTCCAATTTCAATCGTTTATAGTCCCAAGATCCCGTATCATCACATAGCCTATACCATGTCAATGCATATCCCTTCAAAGATAAAGGGAAGACCTTCCTCTTAATAACATCATCGAGAATACCTGCAGGCTTAAATAATCCACAAACTTCATCCACATAGATAAGGTGTAAATCGGGATGCGATGTTCCATCTCCTGCAAAGGGATTAGCTAGCAGTTTCTCTACCATACCCGAAGGAATCTCAAAGTAAACATTTTCAATAGGTTGAATAGGTTGAGGAGCAACTCTTTGCTCTACTGGTCGGGGCAAAATGCCCCGAACAAGCCCCTCAAAGGATTAGTTTCCATAGTAACAAGTGACAGAAAATTTCAGCACACTATATAAATGTTTCCTTACCAAGTTCCACTCACCAAAGGCGCTTCACTCCCCGGCAACGGCGCCAGAAAAGAGTCTTGATGACCCACAAGTATAGGGGATCTATCGTAGTCCTTTCGATAAGTAAGAGTGTCGAACCCAACGAGGAGCAGAAGGAAATGACAAGCGGTTTTCAGTAAGGTATTCTCTGCAAGCACTGGAATTGTAGGTAACAAATAGTTTTGTGATAAGATAATTTGTAACGGGTAACAAGCAATGAAAGTAAATAAGGTGCAGCAAGGTGGCCCGATCCTTTTTGTAGCAAAGGACAAGCCTGGACAATTTCTTATAACGACAAAAGTGCTCCCGAGGACACATGGGAATTATCATCAAGCTAGTTTTCATCACGCTCATATGATTTGCATTCGTTACTTTGATAATTTGATATGTGGGTGGACCGTGCTTGGGTACTGCCCTTTCTTGGACAAGCATCCCACTTATGATTAACCCCTATTGCAAGCATCCACAACTACAAAAGAAGTATTAAGGTAAACCTAACCATAGCATGAAACTAGTGGATCCAAATCAGCCCCTTACGAAGCAACGCATAAACTAGGGTTTAAGCTCCTGTCACTCTAACAACTCATCATCTACTTATTACCTCCCAATGCTTTCCTCTAGGCCCAAATAATGGTGAAGTGTCATGTAATCGACGTTCACATAACACCACTAGAGGAGAGACAACATACATCTCATCAAAATATCGAACGAATACCAAATTCACATGACTACTAATAGAAATACTTCACCCATGTCCTTAGGAACAAACGTAAATACTCACAAAGCATATTCATGTTCATGGTCAGAGGAGTATTATGCATTAAGGATCTGAGCATATGATATTCCACTAGATAAACCAACTAGCATCAACTACAAGGAGTAATCAACACTACTAGCAACCCACAGGTACCAATTTGTGGTTTTGATACAAAGATTGGATACAAGAGATGAACTAGGGTTTGAGAGGAGATGGTGTTGGTGAAGATGTTGATGGAGATTGACCCCATCCCGACGAGAGGATTGTTGGTGATGACAATGGTGATGATTTCCCCCTCCCGGAGGGAAGTTTCCCCGGCAGAACAGCTCCGCCGGAGCCCTAGATTGGTTCCGCCAAGGTTCCATCTCGTGGCGGCGGAGTTTCGTCCCGTAAGCTTTCTTATGATTTTTTCCAGGGTAAAAGCCTTCATATAGCATAAGATGGACACCGGAGGGCCACCAGAGGGCCCACGAGGCAGGGGGCGCGCCCACTAGGGGTGGGCGCGCCCCCCACCCTCGTGGCCAGGGTGTGGGCCCCATCTGGTACTTCTTTCGCTCAATAATTCTTATTAATTCCAAAAATGACTTCCGTGGAGTTTCAAGACTTTTGGAGCTGTGCAGAATAGGTTTCCAATATTTGCTCCTTTTCCAGCCAGAATCCCTGCTGCCGGCATTCTCCCTCTTCATGATAAACCTTATAAAATTAGAGAGAATAGCCATAAGTATTGTGACATAACGTGTAATAACAGCCCATAATGCAATAAATATCGATATAAAAGCATGATGCAAAATGGACATATCAGAGCGCCACCAAGATCCCCATCTATCTCCATGCTCTTCTTGCTAGGTTGATTCCTCCTTTCTCCCCTTTCTTCAACACTGTGATGTCGCACTACAGATCCATCTGCTGCATCTGGACCCCCGCTCTGTCATCCTTTTTGCCGTCTTCGCCTTCCTTTGTGAGTCCATGGTAGGCATCACTCCCTGCATGGCCTTGTTTTGCCATTTCTTCTTGCTTCGGTTGGTCGACGCCCGCCAATGCTCTGGGTGCGTGACCTTTGAAGTCGTGGCCGTGACCGCCGGTTTGGGGATTGATTACGAGCTCTCGCCTGTTGCAAAGGATTCCGGAAGCAGTGGCTTCTTATGGATGCCCGCGCGTTCAACCCCCTGCTCTTGACTCCTGGAGCGTCGGCCTGGCCTAGCTCCGGCTGGTGCCATGAGAGGCTCTCTGACCGGCGTCTTGCTTTCGTCTGGAAGAGGCCGGCGAGGCTTCAGGAACTGGAGGTGATGGCGCCAATGGTGGTGAAGGAATTCATGAAGCAGCGCATTGCTCCCCTCCAGTGCCATTCTCGCCCGATGTGGGACTTCACAGGCGTCGGAGATCTGATGAGGCTGCAGAGGCTGTCGCTTGCTGCTGACACCTTGGGCATGCTGCTCAAGCTTCTGACTGGCGAGTCCGAACCTCCTGACCTTCTGGGGGGTTGCTGCCTTCTCTATCTGTGCTCGAACAAGGCGGCCTTCGCGGGGCAGATGCCTCTGTTCGATGAGTGGGGGTTGCTTCCCGAGGGTGTTGAGGGGCCCCACAAGAACCCCGTCTTCGTGGCTCCTCTCCTGATCAACCCTGCCGCGTGCACCCCGAGTGTGGAGGCAGGGGGCACACGCCTCCGCCAGCTGTCGAGAGCTCCTCCGGAGGCCCGGCCCCGCTAGAGGCTCAGGAGGCCAAGGCTTCTAGGGCCCTAGAAGGAGCTACCGTGGAACTAGTGCGACCCCTAGCTCCGGAGGCAGGGGCTTCATGCCCGGGATGGTGGCTCCGAAGTGGCTACTGATGGCGAGGGTCCCACCAACGGCACCGGAACCGCGAGCCAGAAGGTCTCACCGGATGCCCCTGCCCTTGGGACCCTCGATCTAGATACCACGCCGAGCACTCCCCCTCCTTAGGATCGACCATCGGGGTCTGGTCGGTGCCGCCTGTGCCTCGAGTCTCTCCTGAAGAGGAAGAGGTCCCCATGCCGCAATGATGGCACCCGTCGGCCGCTGAAGCCGAGGAGATACGTGGCTGCCGATGAGTAAGTACCTTTGCTCTTGACCTCCTAGCGCACCGTGTTTACTCATGACTGAGGTTTTGCAGGGTCCCCGCGAAGGCGAAACCTCGGGAGGCAGGCATCCCCAAGGACTCCAGCTTGACGCATGCCCGAAGCCCCCAGCGCCCCGATCATGCGCAGGGCGTGGGACCAGCTCTAGTTGACATGACGCCGCGAGGGTGCCCTGGGGCCAGGCCCCATGCTCCCTCTCCCCACGAATCTGCCCGTGAGACGGGGGGTGCACTGGTGATCCTTCCTCTTGTCATTGTCGGCAGGGGGGTGCCCCTGGGAGCCTTCATCTTCAAGCTGTGGGGCTACACCTACCAGCCCCCGGCCGGCGACTGGCGGAGCACCCAGCGCCTCCCGAGCGGCCTCCAGGGTCGGGATGAGCTCGCTCTCGCTCGCGGGCGTAGCACGGTGCGCTTCGGGTTCTTCGATGAAGCGATGCATGCGATGGTCTATCTTGGCGGGGAGCTTGCCAACGTCGACACTAGGCTTGAGGCGGAGAACCGCCGCCTGGAGGATGAGTGGCAGCGGCTGAAGGTCGCCATCAACCTTGGGAGGCTTCAGCGTGACGAAGCTGAAGCGCGTGCAGCGGCCTCGCTCGCGGCTTCTCGCGAAGCTTGCGCATGTGCCATGGAAGAGGTCGAGGCAGCCAACCGCCGTCGCGAGGTGGCTGAGGAGCGGGAGTGAGATCTTCTGTCTTCAAATGCGGCTCTGCAGCGCGAAGTCGAGGAGCATCGCGCCCTGCTGGCCTCCTCACCAGGCGAGGTGGCCCTTGCCGAGGCGGAGCTCCTAAGGCGCCATGAAGACTTGACGCTGGAGACCGTGGAACACAGCTTGGCGCTGGAGAGGCTGGAGGTGAGGGAGCGACAGGCCGCCGTGGCTGAGGATGTCGTCGCCGCCCGGGAAGCTCAGATCCAGATGGAGGTGGAGGAGAGGGTGGCGAAGGCACGTGCTGAGCTGGCTGGAAGGCACTGCTTGGACCTAGAGTTGCTTAAGGCTGAGCTTGAGGGCCGAACCTCCACCCTGAAGACTGAGCTGCAGGTTGTGGAGCAGTGTGAGAGCGCTGCCCGAGGAGTCCCGACTTCCTCCGAATCTGCCCTGAATTCTGCCCATGCCGAGATATCCTCTCTCCAGAAGCAAGTCAAAGACACCGCCTCCCTCTTGAAGAAGGCTTCGCGTGAAAAGAGCCGCCGCCTGGTGTTGGAATGCAAGCACGGCTCCATGCTCCAGGGTCTGCGCGTCAAAGCCAACAATGCCTTGGGTGCTATTTGTGACGAGAGCGCCCCTCACCCGCACGATAGCGACTAGGCCAGCCATCTCAACCTCTTCACTGATATCGTGACCCGCCTGGAAGATCAAGCCGCAAAAGCTCGCCAGCTTGTCGAGGAGAGGAGTCGGGGCCTCCTCGGGCGTGCACTCTCGCGCATCTTCAGCAACCTCCTGAATCTTGATTCCCACTTCAATTTCGGCACCATGCTAGCCCCCGTGCCTATGGCCACCCAAGACAAGCTCGCCAAGTGGGTGGATGGCCATGTGGACGCCCTGGTGAAGGAGCTGACTCCTGAGGATGACACGGATGTGCTCGCGGCCGAAGAAGCTGGCGCGGGTGCTGATGACGAGGAGGATGGCAGCTACGACACACGCAGCACGGATGGGAGCGATGAAGAAGGCGCGTCTAGCTAGGCCCGCGTTTCTTTTGCTTTAACATGTATGACAGAAACTTGAATGCATTCTTGTGAGAGCATTTTGAAAAGGGGGTGCCCCTTATGATGTGCGAGATTGCTAAATACTTTTGAAGTAACACCCGGAGTGGGGCCCCGCAGGGTTGCAGTCTCTAATCAAGGTAGCTGTCTATGACTTATCTTGGGTTTTGGGGGTCTTGAGTGGGGCCTGGCGTCGCGGCCGAGCCCCTTCTCCTGAGGCGAGCCTGCTGCGGGCTCACGGGGTTCTGTGCCTCTCGAGGGGTCTGCCGGCCTGCCGAAGAGTGCCTCGTGAGAAGCCCACT
Source organism: Triticum dicoccoides (assembly GCF_002162155.2). Classification (NCBI taxonomy): domain Eukaryota; kingdom Viridiplantae; phylum Streptophyta; class Magnoliopsida; order Poales; family Poaceae; genus Triticum; species Triticum dicoccoides. The sequence continues at coordinate 390,277,598 of NC_041385.1, read as the reverse complement.
GCGAGACCGTGACGAGGTGGACGCGTGAGGTGGCCACACCCTCGAGTCCCCTGGGGGGCGATCGGCACCAGCGCGTACACCGTACCCATCCCCCGCTTGCAAGGCGCTTGAGGGCAGGGTAGCAGTCACGAGCTCTAGAAAGAACGCAAGAATTGAAGGCAAGAGAGCGACACGAACGAGAAAACTCCCCCCATTTTTATAAACGCATGAAAAACAAACTACTACTAAAAGCCGGCAAGCAAGTACAAAAAGGAGGCAAAAAGCAGATGGACGCGTCCGGCGTCTAGCTAGTCTTCGGTCTTCTCACCAACGCGGAGCTAAGTGCTTCCACTGGCTGTGTATAATCATTGGGGACAATGTCGACGGCCAACGCGGAGCATGGTGCTTCCACTAGGACGTGGGCGGGAGCCCCCGTGAGGCCCCAGGGCGGCACTCAGGAGACTCTGGGGCGTGTACAACCCCACTCATTATTATGTGAGAGTGTCATGAGCGAAGACCTTCATAGGCCGGAGCCTTGCTTCAAGTCGCCCGATGAGGACCCCGTCGTGCGCCACCCCTGACCACCGTTGGGGAGACGGGAAACCAGGACAATACCAAGGGGCCAGGGGGACGCTGGCGGCGTCCTCGGCGACCGTAGGCCCCCACCGGTGAGAAGGGCTCCCCGGCGCCTTCCCCGGCGGGGAACCTACCTCCAGGCAGGGCCTTGCTCCGTGCGACGTGAGAAGGGCCCTGCCGCCGGATTTCCCCCATGTTGCTCCCAACGTCCTTCGCTCTCCCGCGGAGGATCCGTCGTCCTGAGAGTCCTGGTGGCAGCTGCACCCTGGTTCACCTGCGATCCATGGTCAGCGTAAGCATGCTCCTGCGGTGTTAGCTATACCCAGAGGCTGTCGCCGTTGGTGACGTTGGCGAGGCATGGTGGCGGCTCGAAGGGGAGCTCGGCGTCGTGTATATCCAGCGCCCAGCCTGGCGTGGGGGATCGGCTGGGGCCCTCTTCCCGCGTGTGCCTTGGATCCATTGCGACGGGACGTAGGCTTCCAGGTTGTTCGCGCCAGAAGCGCCGCCCGGCTCCCTCACGTTCCCGCCTTCTTTAGCCACCCTCTGGTCCTGTTGGCCAGGGACCGGCACTCCAGCGCAGCCCCTGGTGATGTTGCCTGGAGCAGCCCCGCGCCGAGGGGGCACGTTCGGGGTGGCGCGGGCTGCTCCGTGGGGCTGGTCGGTGTCGAGAGGCTCTCTAGAGCCCCTGGGAGGGGGCGCGTGGGTGTGTCAGGGATGAGAGCGCGCCCCCACCACTGCTTGCGATGTGGGCAGGGTGCTGAACGATGCTTCCCCCCAGCATGCTGCATCCAGCAGCTCGGCGACCCGTTCTAGCAGGGCATCGCGGCCGCTCTCCAGCAGCATGCACCGCAGGAGCTCTCGGGCCATGATGACCGCTGCCCGCATGTTTGCTTGTTCCCTACGCGAGTGCGGAGTGGTTGCTGCAGCATAGTTCGCATATCGCACGCCAACGCGGCTGCAGCGCAGCGCCAGTGGAGAAGGTTGCGCCGCACCCCTCCACGGACGGTCGCCCCCGGCGGAATGCGGGCCGTGAGCAGGGCAGAGTGGAGGTCTTCCTCACCGGTGGGTGCTGACGAGGAGGTCTGGACGACCCAGTGCTCGACGTGTGCCCTCGGGGTGTCATCCATGGCATCGGTGGAGTAGCGGAGGACTGGTCGACGGAAGAGAAGATCCGACGCACCCCTACCTGGCACGCCAAATGTTGGATTAAGGGATCCGCAAACCCTTGAGAGGTCCGAAATCTGGGGTGCGTGCGGAGATCTCAACCTACCCAGCCTGCCTACTCACGATCCTCCTAAGCCTAGCGCGTCGAGCTCAAAAGGACAAAGAGACACAACAGTTTATACTGGTTCGGGTCACCGTTGTGGTGTAATGCCCTAGTCCAGTGTGGTGTGGTGGATTGCCTTGAAGGGCTAAGGATGAACTAGTACAGTGGATGAACAAGCCTCAGGAGGTGAGGTGTTCTTGAGCTGGTGTGGTGTATGCTAGCTCTACTTGTTCTGGTTTTCCGTCACCCTTCTATGGAGGTGGCTAGTCCTATTTATAGTGGCCTCGGTCCTCTTCCCAAATATGAGCGGGAAGGGATCCCACAACGGCCAAATTTGAAAGGGGACAAGTAGTACAGTCTATCCTGACAAAAGTAGTCTTCACCTGCGAAAAGCCTCTGGCTGTGACGCTGCGGTGGGCTCGTTGATGACCTCCGTCCTGCCGTCCTGGCGGTCTTGGTCTCGTTGCACCAGAATGGCTTTGGCTGATTCCTCGGGACTCTGCACCTGCGCTCTGCTTCCCTTGCACCGAAGAGGAAACCCGTGCTCTACGTCCACCCGGCGCCCGCCTAGCCTCGGTCGTTATGGCTCACCTTAGCTGAGCCTCGCGAGGCAACCTGCATAGAACTCTCCACCCCTCAGGAGCCATCCTGAGGAGGCCGATTTCCTTGGGGGTCTTGGCGTCGTCCGTCTCGCGAGGCTTGGCCCCTCGCAAGGGTCTTGCGGTGTTGGTGTTGATGCCGGGCCGTACCAGGCTGATAGAGGCAAAGGATGTCGACTTTGACGATCTGACTACGAACGTGCGAGGACGTCGCGCATTAGCAATCGCTAAACCAACTCCGAGAGGTTATTGACCACGCTGGAGCACGATCAACCTAACCACGAGAGTCTGTTTCCTGCGAGCAATCGAAGAACGAGCAAGAAACTGAGATTGCAATTCTGGATATTGTGAATATAAGATGAAAGATTTATTGATCAAGGTGGGGTTCTGTGACGTCTTTGTGTGGTCGTTGAACACAAACGAAGTACGCGAAGTTGCAGCTATGGCGAACTTTTAATCTAAACAAAACCCAAAGTCTAAATGACACCCTAAGGGATGTATATATGGAGGAAGAGGGGGGGGGGGGATTTCGTGGCCCTTGGGGAAGGGGTCCGAAACTAACCTTATCTCTTGTTTCCCCACACATACGGACTCTAAAAACAGCCTATACTCAAGTATTTCGAAAATACATGGGCCTGGCCCAATAATAAGGTGACGCAGCACCTAGAATAGCCTCTGGACGAAAGTTACGAAGTAGCATCTTGTATATTTCGTCCAAGGCTTCATGCACTCATTATGGTGGCTTCAACGTCCTGAAATCATCACTTGTAACTCCGTTCTTGTTCCCCTTGCGCATGCCATCATCTCCATGCTTGTTCTTGCTCCAATATTCATCCTTCTCCAAGCTAGGCCCTTCATTTGTAAGCAAAACAAATGTATCCAATTTAGGCAGCATCATATTCTCATGAACATTAGAATCATTACCAAGAAACGAAAGTACCTACTAATTTAATTGGCGTGCGCGAGCTCTAGTAATTGGTCCAGTATGTATAGCAGCAGAGGCTGTGGGTGTAACAATGGTATTGATGTCCTCATCATCCTCCCCTTCCTGAAATGAAGTCGTCCTCGACGGAAGCTCATCTTCCTCACCCAAATAAGGCTTCAAATCTGCAATATTGAAAGTGGGACTAACCCCAAAATCTGCAGGCAGCTCAAGTTTATATGCATTATCATTTATTTTCTCTAACACCTTGAAAGGACCATCTGCACGTGGCATTAGCTTTGATTTGCGCCAATCAGGAAATCTATCCTTACGCAAATGTAACCAAACAAGATCTCCAGGTGAAAACACAACATGTTTTCTACCTTTATCTCCAGCAAGTTTATATTTAGCATTCATACGCTCAATGTTTTCCTTAGTTAACTCATGTATTTTCAAAATCAATTCAGCATGTTGTTTAGCATCAAAATTAACCTTCTCCGAAGATGGAAGAGGCAACAAATCAATAGGTGCACGAGGTAGGAAACCATACACAATTTCAAAAGGCCACATCTTAGTAGTAGAATGCAATGAACGATTATAAGCAAATTCAATATGAGGCAAGCATTCTTCCCACATTTTCTTATTATTCTTCAAAACAGCCCTAAGCATAGTAGACAATGTTCTATTGACTACTTCAGTTTGTCCATCAGTGGGGTGACAAGTAGTACTAAAAAGCAGTTTAGTCCCCAACTTAGCCCATAAACATCTCCAAAAGTGGCTAAGAAATTTAGTATCACGATCTGAAACAATAGTATTTGGCACACCATGCAAGCGAATAATTTCACGGAAGAACAACTCAGCAACATTAACAGCATCATCGCTTTTATGACATGGTATAAAGTGTGCCATTTTCGAGAATCTATCCACGACAACAAATATGCTATCCCTTCCCTTCTTTGTTCAAGGTAAACCCAAAACAAAGTACATAGATATATCCTCCCAAGGAACACTAGGTACAGGCAAAGGCATATATAAACCATGAGGATTGAGTCATGACTTAGCTTTTTGACATGTAGTGCAGCGAGCAACAAAACACTCAACATCCCGTCTCATCTTTGGCCAAAAGAAATGTGTAGCAAGTACGTCCTCCGTCTTCTTCACACCAAAGTGTCCCATTAGTCCTCCTCCATGCGCCTCCTGCAACAACAAAAGATGAATGGAGCTAGCTGGAAAGCATAGCTTGTTAGCACGGAACACAAATCCATCATTAACAACGAACTTGTTCCATGTTCTTCCTTCTTTACAATTCTGCAATACATCTTTAAAATCAGCATCATGCACATATTGATCTTTGATGGTCTCCAAACCAAATATTTTGAAGTCAAGTTGTGAAAGCATAGTATAGCGACGAGACAATGCATCAGCAATAACATTTTCTTTACCCTTCTTGTGTTTAATGACATAAGGGAAAGTCTCAATGAATTCCACCCATTTAGCATGTCTATGAGTCAGTTTAGCTTGACTTTTAATATGTTTCAAAGATTCATGATCAGAATGTATAACAAATTCTTTGGGCCATAAATAATGGTGCCATGTTTCTAAAGTCCGAACAAGAGCATATAATTCTTTATCATAAGTATAATAATTCAGACTAGGCCCACTCAATTTTTCAGAAAAGTATGCAACAGGTTTGCCATCTTGTAATAATACACCTCCTAATCCAATTCCACTAGCATCACATTCAAGCTCAAATGTCTTACTAAAATCAGGAAGTTGGAGTAAAGAAGCATGTGTCAACTTATCTTTCAACACCGTGAAGGCTTCTTCCTGTGCGGTACCCCAAACAAAAGGCACATCCTTCTTTGTAAGCTCATTGAGAGGTGCAGCAATGGTGCTGAAATCTCTCACAAAACGCCTATAGAATCTAGCAAGGCCAAGAAAACTCCTCACTTCTGTGACCGTTTTGGGCTGCGGCCAACTCTCAATAGCTTCAGTCTTGGCTTTATCAACTTCCATTCCCTGTGGAGTAACAACATAGCCAAGAAAAGACACTCGGTCGGTGAAAAAGGTGCATTTCCCAAGGTTACCAAACAAACGTGCATCACGTAGAGCAATAAAAACAGCAGGTAAATGTTCCAAATGTTCCTCCAAAGATCTGCTATAAATCAATATGTCATCAGAGTAAACTACCACAAATCGTCCAATGAAAGCACGTAAAACTTCGTTCATTAATCTCATGAAAGTACTAGGTGCATTAGTTAACCCAAAAGGCATGACTAACCACTCGTATAATCCAAACTTAGTTTTAAATGCTTTTTTCCATTCATCCCCCAATTTCATACGAATTTGATGGTATCCACTACGCAAATCAACTTTGGAGAATATTGTAGAGCCACTCAATTCATCAAGCATATCATCTAGCCTAGGAATAGGATGACGATAACGAATAGTAATATTATTAATGCCTCTACAATCAACACACATACGCGGTGTACCATCCTTTTTCGGCACTAGAATAATAGGAACAGCACAAGGACTAAGGGATTCGCGTATATAACCTTTGTCGAGAAGCTCTTGTACTTGACGCATAATCTCCTTCGTCTCCTCTAGATTGGTACGGTATGGCGCACGGTTTGGTAGTGAAGCACTGGGAATTAAGTTAATCTGGTACTCAATCCCTCGAATAGGCGGTAATCCCGGTGGCACGTCTTGTGGAAAGACGTCAGTGAACTCCTGCAAAATGTTAGTGACAGCAGGAGGCAAAGAGGAAGGCACGTCCTCGAATGAAAATAATCCCTCTTTGCACACAAAAGCATAGCAAACAGATTTGCTGAAATCTAGCTCATCAATATCAGATTTGGTGGCAAATAAACATGCACTTTTCAATTTAATTTCAGAAGCAACACTAGATGGTTTATTATTAGGCTTCATTTGTTGCTCAAATTCTTTTGCCACAATCTGATTTTCACTCTTATTCTGCTCCTGTTTTGCTTTATTAGCTCTATTAATATCATCTTTCAAAATGGAATCAGGAGTCATAGGAAGCAAAGTAATATTTTTATCCTTATGAACAAGAGTATAGTGATTATTTATACCATGGTGTACAGAACTTTTATCAAATTGCCATGGTCTACCAAATAATAAGGAACATGCTTGCATAGGTACCACATCACAATCAACATAATCAGCATATGTAGAGATACTAAAATGCACACGAACAATATGTGTTACCTTAACCTTTCCGCTGTTATTGAATCATTGGATGTAGTAAGGATGTGGATGTGGTCTTGTGGTGAGAGAGAGAGCTTCTCCACCATCTCCATGCTAGCCAAGTTGTTGCAGCTCCCTCCGTCTATGATGACGCGCACAGAACGTTCCTTCACAACTCCCTTTGTATGGAACAAATTATGACTCTGATTTTGCTTAGCTTGTGTGACCTGCACACTCAAAACACGTTGAGAAACTAAACATTCATACCTGTCAGCGTCTTCAGGAGCCATGTATTGCGTCTCATGATCAGAATCATCTCCACTGTGTTCTTCACGTGTAATAAGAGCCAACGTCTCCTCATCATAGTCACTAGCGGACTCATACCCACCATCCTCAGTAGAAATCATCACACGCTGAGAGTTGCATTCTCTCGCATAATGACCTCTTCCCTTACAACGACGACAAATAATATCACTTGTGTGCCCAATTGATGCCATGGAAGAAGAAGAGCTCTGTGTAGGCCCGGCAGGTGCGCTCTTGGCAGATAGTGGTGGTTGTGCCTGCTTTCTTGTATCACAGCTGGAGGTGGCACCTAATGGAGGTGCTAGTGCAGTGGAAGTAGAAGATGCACGCGGTGTCCATGATGAAGGTCGACCTGCATAAAAGTTAGTTCGCGCCAATGCTTGTCGATCCTGCACTTCACGTTCAGCTTTACAAGCAAGATGGAATAAACGAGTCATATTAGTATACTCCTTATACTCTAGAATGGTCTGAATCTCTCTATTTAATCCACCCATAAAATGTGCAAGCATAGCTTCATTCTCCTCAACAATACCGCATCTAATCATGCCAGTTTGTAATTCCTGATAATATTCTTCTACAGAATTTTTTTCCTTGTCTCAAACGCTGCTATTTTTGAAGCAATTCACGTTGATAATATGGTGGAACCCAATGAGTACGCATAGCAGTTTTCAAAGCAGCCCAAGTAGCAGGAATAGGATATAATCTACAATGTTCAGACCACCAAACACATGCAAAGCTAGCGAAAGCACAAACAGCAGAAGGAACACGTCTCTCCTCAGGATATTGTAAACATGTAAATCGTTGTTCGTTTCTAACTCCCAAGTAAGATATATATCAGGAACATATCTACCCTCAAATGGTGGAGTATTCAATTTCAGTTTAGGAAGATGGTCATGATCTCGTACCTGAGGGAGAGCCCTACCATTGTGATTATTTGCATGTGGATGACCTGGTGGTTGTGGTGCTGGTGGTTGCACGTAGTTCTGATTTTGATCAACCTCATCCTCGTAATCTCCCGTATAATCATCCTCCGCATCAGCAGTAGGAGCCACAGAAGTATCAACAGCAGCACCAATAGTTTGGCCAGGCTGAAGAAGGACACGGCTCGCTCGGCGGGGGGCTGTTTCGCGATGTGGAGGTAGTTGTTGTTGTTGTAGAGGTGCGGCAGGTGCAGCCGGTGGAAGACGCGCAAGCAGTTCATTAAATTTGTTATCAAGCTTTGTTTTGAACGTCTTCTCAAGGCCAGTGATCTTCTCCATGGCCTCTTCAAAATTGTTTAGCACATCTTGCACCTGTTTAGTCATCATTTGCTGAAACTTATCATGAAGCTCCTTGTTCGTTAAGTTCTCCCAGTCAATCACATCGGCTTGTGATCCTGGCATGGTTAGAAGCAATAGAAACACACAAGAATATGATCCTATAGACTACTAACAAGTGGTGGTGGTGGGTGTCACAAATCCATCAAGCGACTCTCAAATTCTTACCAGTTCTTACCCAGCAGCAGGCGGTGATCGGCAACCGTTGTAGTCAAAACTCTTAAAGTTTGGATAGAGCGATTACCAGGGAGAGTCAAACACACGACGTAGATGTATGTGGAGCTGGGAAGCCTTATAATATGGTAGCAAAAAGGATCAGCAATAATCAATTCAGAGATGCAAAGTTGAATAAACGCTCAACGACGGTACTGTTCTGGTCCTAGGCTAGACCGTGCTAGAGACGCGAGCCTAGAACACTAACAAACACACGACGCTGCACGTAAACAAGGGAGAATCACACTCTAGAATATTTTTTTCGCTCTCTTTTTTTGCGCTCTGTTTTTTTTTTGCGCTCCTCTTTTTTTGCGAAAAATCACTATAATGGAGAGTGTCTCAAAACTCTTCCCAGGTCAAACTGACAGGATGGGCACGAATTTTTTTTTGACAATTTTTTTTTCGGAAATCAGGGCAGCGACGATGAAAAAGTGTGACAAAAAATCACTATGATGGCAAGTGTCTCAAAACACTCCCTGGGACCTAAAAATAGGATAGGGGAAAAATATTTTCGGTCGCCGAAATTTTGGCCTAAAAACTGCCCGGGGGTCTCCAGACTTTTTTTTCCGAAACCTACTCAGGCAAGGAAACACGAATCAGAATTTAGATGGATCTCGAAAATAAACCTAATATGCAAGGAACTCGGATTGGTGGTGGATATATGGTGGTGGTATATGGCAGCGGTGGTGGTAGCGGTGGTAGTATATGGATATGGATCGGTGGTGGTATATGGATATGGATTGGTGGTGGTATATGAATACGGAATCGGAGCAGTGGTGGTAGGTGGCAGGGGAGATGATGATGGTGCGGTGGCGGCGTGACAACTTATTGAAGGAAATATGCCCTAGAGGCAATAATAAAGTTATTATTTATTTCCTTATAATCATGATAAATGTTTATTATTCATGCTAGAATTGTATTTTCCGGAAACATAATACATGTGTGAATACATAGACAAACAGAGTGTCACTAGTATGCCTCTACTTGACTAGCTCGTTAATCAAAGATGGTTATGTTTCCTAACCATGAACAATGAGTTGTTATTTGATTAACGAGGTCACATCATTAGTAGAATGATCTGATTGACATGACCCATTCCATTAGCTTAGCACCTGATCGTTTAGTATGTTGCTATTGCTTTCTTCATGACTTATACATGTTCCTATGACTATGAGATTATGCAACTCCCGTTTACCGGAGGAACACTTTGGGTACTACCAAACGTCACAACGTAAATGGGTGATTATAAAGGAGTACTATAGGTGTCTCCAATGGTCGATGTTGGGTTGGCGTATTTCGAGATTAGGATTTGTCACTCCGATTGTCGGAGAGGTATCTCTGGGCCCTCTCGGTAATACACATCACATAAGCCTTGCAAGCATTACAACTAATATGTTAGTTGTGAGATGATGTATTACGGAACGAGTAAAGAGACTTACCGGTAACGAGATTGAACTAGGTATTGGATACCGACGATCGAATCTCGGGCAAGTAACATACCGATGACAAAGGGAACAACGTATGTTGTTATGCGGTCTGACCGATAAAGATCTTCGTAGAATATGTAGGAGCCAATATGGGCATCCAGGTCCCGCTATTGGTTATTGACCAGAGACATGTCTCGGTCATGTCTACATTGTTCTCGAACCCGTAGGGTCCGCACGCTTAAGGTTACGGTGACAGTTATATTATGAGTTTATGCATTTTGATGTACCGAAGGTTGTTCGGAGTCCCGGATGTGATCACGGACATGACGAGGAGTCTCGAAATGGTCGAGACGTAAAGATTGATATATTGGAAGCCTATGTTTGGACATCGGAAGTGTTCCGGGTGAAATCGGGATTTTACCGGGTTACCGGGAGGTTACCGGAACCCCCCGGGATCCATATGGGCCTTCATGGGCCTTAGTGGAAAGGAGAAAGGGGCAGCCCAAGGTGGCTGCGCCTCTTCCCCCTCCCCTAGTCCTATTAGGACTAGGAGAAGGTGGCCGGCCCCCCTCTCTCCCTTCCCCTCCGAGGAATCCTAGTTGGACTAGGATTGGGGGGAGGAATCCTACTCCCAGAGGGAGTAGGACTCTCCTGCGCCTCCCTCTTTGGCCGGCCAGCCTCCCCCTCTCTAATCCTTTATATACGGAGGCAAGGGGCACCTCTAAACACACAAGTTGACACAAGTTGATCCACGTGATCGATTCCTTAGCCGTGTGCGGTGCCCCCTGCCACCATATTCCTCGATAATACTGTAGCGGAGTTTAGGCGAAGCCCTGCTGCTGTAGTTCATCAAGATCGTCACCACGCCGTCGTGCTGACAAAACTCTTCCCCGACACTTTGCTGGATCGGAGTCCGGGGATCGTCATCGAGCTGAACGTGTGCTCGAAGTCGGAGGTGCCGTAGTTTCGGTGCTTGATCGGTTGGATCGTGAAGACGTACGACTACTTCCTCTACGTCGTGTCATCGCTTCCGCAGTCGGTCTGCGTTGGGTACGTAGACAACACTCTCCTCTCGTTGCTATGCATCACATGATCCTGTGTGCGCGTAGGAAATTTTTTGAAATTACTACGAAACCCAACAGTGGCATCCGAGCCTAGGTTAATGATGTTGATGTTATATGCACGAGTAGAACACAAGTGAGTTGTGGACGATACAAGTCATACTGCCTACCAGCATGTCATATTTTGGTTCAGCGGTATTGTTGGACGAGACGACCCGGACCAACCTTACGCGTACGCTTACGCGAGACCGGTTCCCTCGACGTGCTTTGCACAGAGATGGCTTGCGGGCGACTGCCTCTCCAACTTTAGTTGAACCAAGTATGGCTACGCCCGGTCCTTGCGAAGGTTAAAACGGAGTCTATTTGACAAACTATCGTTGTGGTTTTGATGCGTAGGTGAGATTGGTTCTTACTTAAGCCCGTAGCAGCCACGTAAAACATGCAACAAGAAAGTAGAGGACGTCTAACTTGTTTTTGCAGGGCATGTTGTGATGTGATATGGTCAAGGCATGATGCTGAATTTTATTGTATGAGATGATCATGTTTTGTAACCAAGTTATCGGCAACTGGCAGGAGCCATATGGTTGTCGCTTTATTGTATGCAATGCAATCGCGATGTAATGCTTTACTTTATTACTAAACGGTAGTGATAGTCGTGGAAGCATAAGATTGGCGAGACGACAACGATGCTACGATGGAGATCAAGGTGTCGCGCCGGTGACGATGGTGACCATGACGGTGCTTCGGAGATGGAGATCACAAGCACAAGATGATGATGGCCATATCATATCACTTATATTGATTGCATGTGATGTTTATCTTTTTATGCATCTTATCTTGCTTTGATTGACGGTAGCATTATAAGATGATCTCTCACTAAATTATCAAGAAGTGTTCTCCCTGAGTATGCACCGTTGCAAAAGTTCTTCGTGCTGAGACACCACGTGATGATCGGGTGTGATAGGCTCTACGTTCAAATACAACGGGTGCAAAACAGTTGCGCACGCAGAATACTCAGGTTAAACTTGATGAGCCTAGCATATGCAGATATGGCCTCGGAACACGGAGACCGAAAGGTCGAGCGTGAATCATATAGTAGATATGATCAACATAATGATGTTCACCGATGAAACTACTCCATCTCACGTGATGATCGGATATGGTTTAGTTGATTTGGATCACGTGATCACTTAGAGGATTAGAGGGATGTCTATCTAAGTGGGAGTTCTTTAATAATATGATTAATTGAACTTAAAATTTATCATGAACTTAGTCCCTGATAGTATCTTGCTTGTTTATGTTGATTGTAGATAGATGGCTCGTGCTGTTGTTCCGTTAAATTTTAATGCGTTCCTTGAGAAAGCAAAGTTGAAAGATGATGGTAGCAATTACACGGACTGGGTCCGTAACTTGAGGATTATCCTCATTGCTGCACAGAAGAATTACGTCCTGGAAGCACCGCTGGGTGCCAGGCCTGCTGCTGGAGCAACGCCAGATGTTATGAACGTCTGGCAGAGCAAAGCTGATGACTACTCGATAGTTCAGTGTGCCATGCTTTACGGCTTCGAATCGGGACTTCAACGACGTTTTGAACGTCATGGAGCATATGAGATGTTCCAGGAGTTGAAGTTAATATTTCAAGCAAATGCCCGGATTGAGAGATATGAAGTCTCCAATAAGTTCTATAGCTGCAAGATGGAAGAGAACAGTTCTGTCAGTGAGCATATACTCAAAATGTCTGGGTATAATAATCACTTGATTCAATTGGGAGTTAATCTTCCGGATGATTGCGTCATTGACAGAATTCTCCAATCACTGCCACCAAGCTACAAGAGCTTCGTGATGAACTATAATATGCAAGGGATGAACAAGACTATTCCCGAGCTCTTCGCAATGCTGAAAGCTGCGGAGGTAGAAATCAAGAAGGAGCATCAAGTGTTGATGGTTAACAAGACCACTAGTTTCAAGAAAAAGGGCAAAGGGAAGAAAAAGGGGAACTTCAAAAAGAACGGCAAGCAAGTTGCTGCTCAAGAGAAGAAACCCAAGTCTAGACCTAAGCCTGAAACTGAGTGCTTCTACTGCAAGCAGACTGGTCACTGGAAGCGAAACTGCCCCAAGTATTTGGCGGATAAGAAGGATGGCAAGGTGAACAAAGGTATATGTGATATACATGTTATTGATGTGTACCTTACCAATGCTCGCAGTAGCACCTGGGTATTTGATACTGGTTCTGTTGCTAATATTTGCAACTCGAAACAGGGACTACAGAATAAGCGGGCACTGGCAAAGGACGAGGTGACGATGCGCGTGGAAACGGTTCCAAAGTCGATGTGATCGCGGTCGGCACGCTACCTCTACATCTACCTTCGGGATTAATATTAGACCTAAATAATTGTTATTTGGTGCCAGCGTTGAGCATGAACATTATATCTGGATCTTGTTTAATGCGAGACGGTTATTCATTTAAATCAGAGAATAATGGTTGTTCTATTTATATGAATAATATCTTTTATGGTCATGCACCCTTGAAGAGTGGTCTATTCTTACTGAATCTCGATAGTAGTAATACACATATTCATAATGTTGAAACCAAAAGATGCAGAGTTGATAATGAAAGTGCAACTTATTTGTGGCACTGTCGTTTAGGTCATATCGGTGTAAAACGCATGAAAAAACTCCATACTAATGGACTTTTGGAACCACTTGATTATGAATCACTTGGTACTTGCGAACCGTGCCTCATGGGCAAGATGACTAAAACACCGTTCTCCGGTACTATGGAGAGAGCAACAGATTTGTTGGAAATCATACATACCGATGTATGTGGCCCGATGAATATTGAGGCTCGTGGCGGATATCGTTATTTTCTCACCTTCACAGATGATTTGAGCAGATATGGATATATCTACTTAATGAAGCATAAGTCTGAAACATTTGAAAAGTTCAAAGAATTTCAGAGTGAAGTTGAAAATCATCGTAACAAGAAAATAAAGTTTCTACGATCTGATCGTGGAGGAGAATATTTGAGTTACGAGTTTGGTGTACATTTGAAAAATTGTGGAATAGTTTCGCAACTCACGCCACCCGGAACACCACAGCGTAATGGTGTGTCCGAACGTCGTAATCGTACTTTACTAGATATGGTGCGATCTATGATGTCTCTTACTGATTTACCGCTATCATTTTGGGGATATGCTTTAGAGACGGCCGCATTCACGTTAAATAGGGCACCATCAAAAAATCCGTTGAGACGACGCCTTATGAACTGTGGTTTGGCAAGAAACCAAAGTTGTCGTTTCTTAAAGTTTGGGGCTGCGATGCTTATGTGAAAAAGCTTCAACCTGATAAGCTCGAACCCAAATCGGAGAAATGTGTATTCATAGGATACCCAAAGGAAACTGTTGGGTACACCTTCTATCACAGATCCGAAGGCAAAACATTCGTTGCTAAGAATGGATCATTTCTAGAGAAGGAGTTTCTCTCGAAAGAAGTGAGTGGGAGGAAAGTAGAACTTGACGAGGTAACTGTACCTGCTCCCTTACTGGAAAGTAGTTCATCACAGAAAACTGTTTCAGTGACACCTACACCAGTTAGTGAGGAAGCCAATGATAATGATCATGAAACTTCAGATCAAGATACTACTGAACCGCGTAGATCAACCAGAGTAAGATCCGCACCAGAGTGGTACGGTAATCCTGTTCTGGAGGTCATGCTACTAGATCATGATGAACCTACGAACTATGAAGAAGCGATGGTAAGCCCAGATTCCGTAAAGTGGCTTGAAGCCATGAAATCTGAGATGGGATCCATGTATGAGAACAAAGTATGGACTTTGGTTGACTTGCCCGATGATCGGCAAGCAATTGAGAATAAATGGATTTTTAAGAAGAAGACTGACGCTGATGGTAATGTTACTGTCTACAAAGCTCGACTTGTCGCAAAAGGTTTTCGGCAAGTTCAAGGAATTGACTACGATGAGACCTTCTCACCCGTAGCGATGCTTAAGTCCGTCCGAATCATGTTAGCAATTGCCGCATTTTATGATTATGAAATTTGGCAAATGGATGTCAAAACTGCATTCCTGAATGGATTTCTGGAAGAAGAGTTGTATATGATGCAACCAGAAGGTTTTGTTGATCCAAAGGGAGCTAACAAAGTGTGCAAGCTCCAGCGATCCATTTATGGACTGGTGCAAGCCTCTCGGAGTTGGAATAAACGTTTTGATAGTGTGATCAAAGCATTTGGTTTTATACAGACTTTCGGAGAAGCCTGTATTTACAAGAAAGTGAGTGGGAGCTCTGTAGCATTTCTGATATTATATGTGGATGACATATTACTGATTGGAAATGATATAGAATTTCTGGATAGCATAAAGGGATACTTGAATAAAAGTTTTTCAATGAAAGACCTCAGTGAAGCTGCTTACATATTAGGCATTAAGATCTATAGAGATAGATCAAGACGCTTAATTGGACTTTCACAAAGCACATACCTTGACAAAATTTTGAAGAAGTTCAAAATGGATCAAGCGAAGAAAGGGTTCTTGCCTGTGTTACAAGGTGTGAAATTGAGTAAGACTCAATGCCCGACCACTGCAGAAGATAGAGAGAATATGAAAGATGTTCCCTATGCATCAGCCATAGGCTCTATCATGTATGCAATGCTGTGTACCAGACCGGATGTGTGCCTTGCTATAAGTTTAGCAGGGAGGTACCAAAGTAATCCAGGAATGGATCACTGGACAGCGATCAAGAACATCCTGAAATACCTGAAAAGGACTAAGGATATGTTTCTCGTATATGGAAGTGACAAAGAGCTCATCGTAAAAGGTTACGTTGATGCAAGCTTTGACACTGATCCGGACGATTCTAAATCGCAAACCGGATACGTGTTTACATTAAACGGTGGAGCTGTCAGTTGGTGCAGTTCTAAACAAAGCGTCGTAGCGGGATCTACATGTGAAGCGGAATACATAGCTGCTTCGGAAGCAGCAAATGAAGGAGTCTGGATGAAGGAGTTCATATCCGATCTAGGTGTCATACCTAGTGCATCGGGTCCAATGAAAATCTTTTGTGACAATACTGGTGCAATTGCCTTGGCAAAGGAATCCAGATTTCACAAAAGGACCAAACACATCAAGAGACGCTTCAACTCCATCCGGGATCTAGTCCAGGTGGGAGACATAGAGATTTGCAAGATACATACGGATCTGAATGTTGCAGACCCGTTGACTAAGCCTCTTCCACGAGCAAAACATGATCAGCACCAAAGCTCCATGGGTGTTAGATTCATTACAGTGTAATCAAGATTATTGACTCTAGTGCAAGTGGGACACTGAAGGAAATATGCCCTAGAGGCAATAATAAAGTTATTATTTATTTCCTTATAATCATGATAAAATGTTTATTATTCATGCTAGAATTGTATTTTCCGGAAACATAATACATGTGTGAATACATAGACAAACAGAGTGTCACTAGTATGCCTCTACTTGACTAGCTCGTTAATCAAAGATGGTTATGTTTCCTAACCATGAACAATGAGTTGTTATCTGATTAACGAGGTCACATCATTAGTAGAATGATCTGATTGACATGACCCATTCCATTAGCTTAGCACCTGATCGTTTAGTATGTTGCTATTGCTTTCTTCATGACTTATACATGTTCCTATGACTATGAGATTATGCAACTCCCGTTTACCGGAGGAACACTTTGGGTACTACCAAACGTCACAACGTAAATGGGTGATTATAAAGGAGTACTACAGGTGTCTCCAATGGTCGATGTTGGGTTGGCGTATTTCGAGATTAGGATTTGTCACTCCGATTGTCGGAGAGGTATCTCTGGGCCCTCTCGGTAATACACATCACATAAGCCTTGCAAGCATTACAACTAATATGTTAGTTGTGAGATGATGTATTACGGAACGAGTAAAGAGACTTGCCGGTAACGAGATTGAACTAGGTATTGGATACCGACGATCGAATCTCGGGCAAGTAACATACCGATGACAAAGGGAACAACGTATGTTGTTATGCGGTCTGACCGATAAAAATCTTCGTAGAATATGTAGGAGCCAATATGGGCATCCAGGTCCCGCTATTGGTTATTGACCAGAGACATGTCTCGGTCATGTCTACATTGTTCTCGAACCCGTAGGGTCCGCACGCTTAAGGTTACGATGACAGTTATATTATGAGTTTATGCATTTTGATGTACCAAAGGTTGTTCGGAGTCCCGGATGTGATCACGGACATGACGAGGAGTCTCGAAATGGTCGAGACGTAAAGATTGATATATTGGAAGCCTATGTTTGGACATCGGAAGTGTTCCGGGTGAAATCGGGATTTTACCGGGTTACCGGGAGGTTACCGGAACCCCCCGGGATCCATATGGGCCTTCATGGGCCTTAGTGGAAAGGAGAAAGGGGCAGCCCAAGGTGGCTGCGCCTCTTCCCCCTCCCCTAGTCCTATTAGGACTAGGAGAAGGTGGCCGGCCCCCCTCTCTCCCTTCCCCTCCGAGGAATCCTAGTTGGACTAGGATTGGGGGGAGGAATCCTACTCCCAGAGGGAGTAGGACTCTCCTGCGCCTCCCTCTTTGGCCGGCCAGCCTCCCCCTCTCTAATCCTTTATATACGGAGGCAAGGGGCACCTCTAAACACACAAGTTGACACAAGTTGATCCACGTGATCGATTCCTTAGCCGTGTGCGGTGCCCCCTGCCACCATATTCCTCGATAATACTGTAGCGGAGTTTAGGCGAAGCCCTGCTGCTGTAGTTCATCAAGATCGTCACCACGCCGTCGTGCTGACAAAACTCTTCCCCGACACTTTGCTGGATCGGAGTCCGGGGATCGTCATCGAGCTGAACGTGTGCTCGAACTCGGAGGTGCCGTAGTTTCGGTGCTTGATCGGTTGGATCGTGAAGACGTACGACTACTTCCTCTACGTCGTGTCATCGCTTCCACAGTCGGTCTGCGTTGGGTACGTAGACAACACTCTCCTCTCGTTGCTATGCATCACATGATCCTGTGTGCGCGTAGGAAAATTTTTGAAATTACTACGAAACCCAACACTTATGACCAGAAGTCAAAACTCTAAAAGACTAGACGCTAAGACCAGCAACTTGACGCGACGATGCAACCGCAAATTCAACAAAGCAAAATACTGAAAAGACTATGCAAAGGCTCAGACTGGTTCAGATAGGATGAACTAACCCTAATTTTTTGGCTTTTTCGTGGACTATAGGTATGAAGAATAGACTCGGTCTAAACTACGAAAAACTGTAAAATCTCACCGAGCAACCTGGAAATCTGATACCACTTGATAGAGGCAAAGGTGTCCCGTCTTTCGATGAGATGATGGATATCGCTTTGGTGGAAGTCGACTTTGACAATCCGACTACGAACGTGCGAGGACATCGCACCTTAGCAATCTCTAAACCAACTCTGAGAGGTTATTGACCATGCCGGTGTACGATCAACCTGACCACGAGAGTCTGTTTCCTGTGAGCAATCGAAGAACAAGCAAGAAACTGAGATTGCAATTCTAGATATTGCGAATATAAGATGAAAGCTTTATTGATCAAGGTGGGGTTCTGTGACGCCTTTGTCTGGTCGTTGAACACAAATGAAGTACGCGAAGTTGCAGCTATGGCGAACTTTTAATCTAAACAAAACCCAAAGTCTAAATGACACCCTAAGGGATGTATATATGGAGGAAGAGGGGGGGGGATTTCGTGGCCCTTGGGGAAGGGGTCCGAAACTAACCTTATCTCTTGTTTCCCCACACATACGGACTCTAAAAACAGCCTATACTCAAGTATTTCGAAAATACATGGGCCTGGCCCAATAATAAGGTGACGCAGCACCTAGAATAGCCTCTGGACGAAAGTTACGAAGTAGCATCTTGTATATTTCGTCCAAGGCTTCATGCACTCATTATGGTGGCTTCAACGTCCTGAAATCATCACTTGTAACTCCGTTCTTGTTCCCCTTGCGCATGCCATCATCTCCATGCTTGTTCTTGCTCCAATATTCATCCTTCTCCAAGCTAGGCCCTTCATTTGTAAGCAAAACAAATGTATCCAATTTAGGCAGCATCATATTCTCATGAACATTAGAATCATTACCAAGAAACGAAAGTACCTTGGCGTGCGCGAGCTCTAGTAATTGGTCCAGTATGTATAGCAGTAGGGGCTGTGGGTGTAACCACGGTATTGATGTCCTCATCACAGGCCGTCGATGGAGCCACGTGATGGGCCACAGGCAGGCAGGGCTGGATACCTCCGAATCCAGGACACCGTTAGATGCGCAACCAAGTATGATGCATGTCCAGTTTAAATAATGCATGGCATGGCAAAGTGCAACAAACAATACTACAAGTTAAGTGGAGCTCAATATGCAACGAGTTGCATATTGACGAAACACCACATCAAATTATTTAGTTTACTCTCGGTTAAGATACTCAAAAATTATTAAATGTTAATTAACATGGCAAGAGGTGAGGCATAGTAAAACTACCTAGCTAGGCAATTTAAAAGAGGCCAGAAATAACAAACAACAATTCCGGAAAATCCCCATGTCATTTAGCAATTTTAAAGCAAACAACAATTTTAAACATTTTAAATGTTGTTATCATGATGCGGATGACATATGCAAGTTTTATGATTTTTTATGAAAATGTTGACATGAGCATGTTATGAAGCATTTGGTCACCTTGGCGGAACAAAATGGGTGCCACGGCAACGACAATGAAAATGGTGCCACGGCAACATTCTGATGATCTGGCAACTTGTTGAGATACCGGTGCAAAAGAAAGTGTGGGTGTGAGCATGTCATGCAAATATGATGGGGAGTGATCCCACTACCGGGTGTCCCACGGGTCGACGACATGGCAAACAAGGACGAACTTGCAATGACAACTCATGCAAACATGAGCATCTCATAGAACACACATGCATTCGGTCCACGGGTGATCGTCTCATTGGTTATATCTTCAAAGCGTGCATTTTCACAGCGGATCGGGTTCGATCCGGTGTAGGGGAAGTAGACATTCTCTGGACGGTCGTAATGGAAGTAGTGGTACATGGCGACGGTAGTTGTACACGGGTCGAGGTACTTGGCGTTTTGGTCTGTAGTCGTTCGAGCGTCCGTGTGGTCTTGCCGGTGCGGTACTTGGCGTTTGCGGTCCAAATCCGAGGTCATAGCCGCGTAGTCAAACTGGATGCTTCGTGGAATTTGGCGGCTCATCACGTAGACGCACTTTCGAAGAGGAACTTGGTGTGTCCAAAATCTTCAGGGATCGTCCTTGGACTTGGTGGTGTTAGTCTCCTCGGGTTAACAATGATGTGCAAGGGACAGAATGACTAGCAGCTTGGGTGGCTCCTCAGGCCACGGAGAAGACAGGCAGCAGGAGGCTGCTAGTGGAGGCAGGGCCACGACAAGGAGGTCCTGCTCCGGCAGATGCAAGTGGTGGACGGATGCAGGCAGCAACAAGGCTTTGGGCGCGAGGGAGAAGGAGGCGACGCGTGGGAAGGAGAAGAGAGGAAGGGGTCACGTGGAGGGGCGAGGCAAAGAGGCGCAGGTGTCAGAGACGGGTGCTCGCGGCAGGAAGCTCGGCGGCCGGAGATGATGGTCAGCGCGGCTGCAGGGTGAGGCGGGTGAGCAAAGGACGGTCGCGGGCACGAGGGCTTGGCGGCGCTCCTATTGCCGATCAGGGCGAAGAAGGGAGGACGAGGCGGGTCGGCGATGGGAGGCGGCTGTGCTTGGCGTCGGAGGTTGAAGGCGACGTCGTGGCTGCCGGAGGCGAACGACGGAGGGGCGCAGAGGAGGCAAGAAGGCGCGACGGTGGCCTAGACTAGCCGGCGTCGAGGAGGAGGTCGGGCGCGGGGTCCGCTCCTCTCTCTCTCTCTCTATGGGTGTCTGGTGGCGCAGGAGGAGGACGAAGGAGGATAGAGGGGATCGATCGGGTGCTGGGAGCTCCTCTCCCTGGCTGGATGAGAGCGTGTGTGTGAGTGGCGGTGGTGTGGAGGACGAGAGGGAGAGGTCAAGAGGAGGGGTCCGTCCTAGGGTTTAGGAGGGTTAGGTGGGCCTAGGAGACCGGCCCAGTGGAGAGGGAGGCTGCTGGGCTCTCCACTCCCTCTCTCGTATTTCCCAAAACAGGAAAAAATAGGAAGAAAGAAAGGAGAGAAAAGAAAAAAGGTTATAGAAGGGACTTTGGCATGCGGATAATTTTCCCGGACTCACAAAAATGTGTTTGATCCAAGAAAATAGGAATGGCCAAGATTGCAAGATTTAAATTTAAATTCTTTTGAATATAATCCAAATAGTTTGAACAAGGACTAGTATTCCGCAATGTCCAAAAATGTTCAACATTTAGGAAGAGCCTCGATAAGTGGTAAAAGAATTATTGGCAAGGTTAGAGAGTCAAACTTGAAGAAGAACACCAAGGGATTTAATATGCAAGTGTGTTGTGGTAAATTCCAAATTATTCGAATATTTATAATAGCTCCCTAATAATAGTAGGAGATTTTGAATATGTTTTAAAGAGAAATAACCATGTGAATTCCCTCGATTTAAATGGATCAAAGATCCATGCAGTTTATTTAGCTGATTTTTAAAAAGGGGTGCAAGATGACATTATGCAATGCACATGATGCAAAGATGAATGCAACGAACAAAACAAATCACACGATGAAACTTGGAATAGCTGGAAGTCTTCTAGAGCATCAATCTCGGGGTGTCACATTATATCACATCATGTCTTGACCATATCACATCACAACATGCCGTGGAAAAACAATTTAGACGTCCTCTACTTTGTTGTTGCAAGTTTTACGTGGCTGCTACGGGCTTCTAGTAAGAACCATTCTTACCTACGCATCAAAACCACAACGATTTTTTGTCAAGTGTGTTGTTTTAAACTTTAACAAAGACCGGCCGTAGTCAAACTCGATTGAACTAAAGTTGGAGAAACAGACACCCGCCAGCCACCTGTGTGCAAAGCACGCCGGTAGATGTAACATCCCAAATTTTCAATTTGGAATGTTATACATTAGATCATCACTGCATATCATATTTTATTGCATTTTGGCTCGATCCTAGAAATTCTACGCAACTCAAGGACCCACGGAGAGAGTTGGGGA
The DNA here is from genome assembly GCF_002162155.2 of Triticum dicoccoides. Classification (NCBI taxonomy): domain Eukaryota; kingdom Viridiplantae; phylum Streptophyta; class Magnoliopsida; order Poales; family Poaceae; genus Triticum; species Triticum dicoccoides. The sequence continues at coordinate 390,255,579 of NC_041385.1, read as the reverse complement.
TTTCGTTATTTTCATATTTGAGTTTTCTCAAATTTTGAAAATAGGATCATTTGATTTTATTTATTTATCTTCAATTATTTCCATTATGAAAATATGCGAGAGGGAATTAAATGACTTTCCAAAAATAAAGAAATGTTGAGGATTTAATAATAAAATCAAATAAGATTTTATTTTGGAGTTTATTGCTATTTTATTTGAATTTAGGAAAAATGTGCGTTTTCCAAAATTGCATTTAGGCCCCAAATAAATGTTCATCTTGTCCGGCTTGATTTTAGAAGTCGGGGAAAATTTATTTCAGGATTTTTGGAGTCCGTTTAGTTTTTTTTAATAGTTTTTCTGGGTGTAATGTTTTTTTTCTTAAAAAACGAACCGACCTACCAGGCCGTGTCCGTCCCGGACTCCTGGCCCGGCCGGCCTTATAAGCCGGGAGGCCCGAGCCGCCAGCCCCCCCTCCCCCCGAAACCCTAGCCCCGCCCCATTTGCGCCGCCGCCGCCGCCGCCCGAGCCACCGCCGTCGAGTCACGCCGTCGCCGCCGCCAGAGCCCCGCGCCGCCAAGCCCCGCCGCCGCCCGTCGCCGCCACCGCCATCGTCGGAGCCGCCGCTGGTCCCACCATCGAGGTAGCCGCCGGATCCACCACCGGTTTTGCCGGTTAACCGTCGTTTTTTTAAGAACCCGCGGTTTATTTTTATTTTTTTATATAGATCGGTTTAGTTTTTTCCCCGGTTTATATATTTTGCGGACGTTCGTTCGTATGTTCGTTTAACGAACGGTTTTCCTCGTTTAGCCGCAGACAGCGAACGTTCATTCGTTAGCCTGTTCGTCAGTTTTTCTTTTTCTCGGATTTTTCCGCGTTATTTCTGATCGCGATTTCTGATCCGATTTTCGTTTTTGTATTACTTTTCGCTCGTTTATCGGAATCAGGCGATTCAAGCGCCTAGAGTTTCGTCTCGAAACCCTCTTTCCGTTTAACCAACTCAAACAAATTTTTGCTACTGTAAAAGTTGACTTAGGTCCAGATTAGTAAATGAAGCTTGTTTCTTTCGCCGTTTGAGTTTTGTTGCTTCGTTTGATTTGATTCTTTTTGCAAACTGGAGTTCCTAAGTTGAACTTTCTGGTTAGATATCTTATTTGAGTTTTACATGTGCATTAGATGAGTGCTTATTGTATGCTTGTTTGTTTGCGATAAAGTACCCAGAGTGCGCCGCTTGCTACTTTAAATCTCAAGGTTTCACGGATCATCAGCAAGGCAAGTAACACTTTGATCATACATCTTTACTACCCAGTTTTATTGCATTAGATCAATCCTCAAACAATTGCATGATTAGGATCTGATTAATATGTGGGTTTTGGGAAGTAGATGAGGTAGAACCTATTACCTATTTATTATCAAACCTTTGGGAGTTACTTCTATGTTTGCTTATATTGCTATGCTATGCTAGTAGACGTGGATTGGGTGAGTGTATCCATGACAGATGTGAGACTGTTTAATTTAATGGTTTACTTAAGGTGGCAACTTAAATTCACATCTGGGTGGACTGAGGCACCTGGGGAACCCACTATTGTCTGTATTTTTGGAGATCCCGGGGTACTGTGTGATTCTCCTATGGACCGCCACCTAGGCTCAAAGGGATCATGAGATTATTCATGCTAGAAACTTCCGTGTGCAGCCGCAAGCTACTATGGGCTCTAGCATAGTTGATTAAGTTGTGTGAGCTCTTGAAGAGGTAGACTAGCAGATGTAGGGGATGTAGGTTGGTACGGTCTACCCGGAGTAGAGAGTTAATGCTTCTGAAAGATTGTGTCTCGGTCATCCGTTTCTCAAACACCATGTAGTGCGAGAAATCAAGCGGAGGAGATCGAGTCTTGCGGGGAAAAGTGCGCAAACCTCTGCAGAGTGTATAAACTAATCATGGTTAGCCGTGTCCCCGGTTATGGACGTTTTGAGTATCTAGTACTTGGATTATCATGTGAATCTCATCATGTTACTGTAATTAATATTGTTGGGTTTTAATGATGATGCTTAATTGGGATTGAGAATGCTGTCAACCATTCTCAATGTTTAACAACCACCATGATAGTTAAACAAAATTTATTCCTTTGTGGTAGGGAAAAATTGGCTTTACGCAAAAATTGTAACCATAGAGATTTCCACCAGCCATATATGCATGTAGTATAGTACTATTCTGTTCATTACTCTCTATGTGTTACATTGTCGGCATATTCCATGTGCTGACTCATTTTCGGGCTGCAACATTCATGTTGCAGACTTTTCAGACGACGAGTAAGGTGCCTTAGGTCATGGTTCTATACTCAGTGATGCCGTTGGAGTTGATAGACTCACTTATCTTCCAAGCCTTCCGTTGTTATCGTTATTAGATGGCCTTAAGCCATATTTATTGTAATAAGTTCTCTTTTGAGACATTCGATGTAATAAGTGTGTGGTTGCTACTTTGTTATAAATCCTTCAAGTACTGTGCGTGTCAGCATTACCGATCCAGGGATGACACTTATGCACAGAGATCAAACTGTTTGAGGTCTGGTCGCTACAAGATGGTATCAGAGCACACGCTGACTGTAGGACACGGCCACTAAGATAAAAGCCCTAGATCACTACTCTCTCTTCTCATTTCTGACTCCTCATCTTTTCTACTCTTTTAGGATGGCGGATGCAAGGAACAAGTTCACGCAACCGGATGAAGATACACCCTTTGGATGCCACGTGAAGGAAGTCACTAGATACCTGAACATCGAAGTACCAAGCTTCACCAGGACCTACATCGCCACTTTACCCGAAGAGGAGCGCTGGATGATTCAAGTTCAAGTTCCAGGAAGGACGTTCATGCCCGTCACTGAGCCCATAGAGTTTCCCTTTGATGCACCAACCTGGAGTCTAGGAAAGAGCATGGCAGCTCACATCACCATGGGACGCATTGGAGAAGTTTACCACAAGGATCTCAAGGACACTATCTACCAGATTTGTGGGTGTCGAGATGAGCAATGGGAGATGATCAGCACCAGGAAGGATAGATCAATTGCAGCTTTCATCTAGGAGTTAAACCAGCACATACGACGCCAGGAGAACCAGATGTGCGCGGGCATGATGGATCTGAAGAAGGTGATGACCAAAATCACGGAGCTGGAGGAAGAACTCAAGTCTACACGTGATGGATATGAGGAGGAAATGATGACACTCGTGGAGAAGAATGATGATTTGAAGAAGAAGTTGAAAGTCTTCATGGGATTTCCCACGACTTGAGGAGAAGATGATGATTGTACTTGTCCAGAGAACTACATCATCATCGACGACACCGACTCGGACCCAGACGATAGTGATGATGACTATGTTGATGAAGCTGGAGCAGATATCATGGAGTCTTCATCGGAGCAGTTTTTCTAGCTGACCACCATGACAGTAGTAGTATTCCCCCATGTATATAGTATAGTTTGAGCACTTTTGTAACGATAGCTAGACCGTTGTATGCCCTTGTTTGAATTGATTGAAGTGATATTGTTTGCTTTTGTCTCATGTGCATACGGGTAGTGTTTTCTCCCTAGACCTCGTTCTATTCTAAATTCTCATCTTTTCTAAAACCTCAGATGCCTCCGAGACGTGACAATGGATTTGCTTTCCCACCGGAGCTCACCCAGTTGATCCAGCAGCAGAATGTATTGATGCAGATACTAGTCCAGAATCAGAATCAGGGGAACAACAACAACCCACCACCACCACCACTAGTTGATCACTTAACCTGTTTTCTTAGGTTGAATCCGCCGGTGTTCTCCAGTAGCACCGAGCCGATTGTTGAAGATGATTGGATCCGCAAGACAGCAAGGAAGTTGACCACTGGAGGATGCACAGATGCGGAGAGGGTGCGTTTTGCCGCACATCAGCTTGAAGGACCCGCAGCATCATGGTGGGAGAATTTCACAGCCACTTATCCTATCGACACTGTCACATGGGATCAGTTTCAACAGGCTTTCCGTACTGCCCATGTTTCAGCAGGAGCAATGGCCATGAAGAAGCGTGAATTTCGCAACCTACGCCAGGGAGGACGTACTATTGGTCAGTATGTGGATGACTTTAGTAAGCTAGCACGTTATGCCCCAGATGACGTTGCTACTGATGCAGCTAAGCAGGAGAAGTTTCTGAAAGGATTGAATGATGAGCTGAGCATGCAGTTGATGGTAGCAACCTTCAACAACTACCAGGAGTTGGTAGATAGAGCTCTTATGATTGAAGGGAAGCAGCAGCAGATTGATAGCCACAAGAGGAAGTATGGACAAGGAAAGTACAATTCCGGAGCTCAGCAGAAGCCTCGTTTTACCCCGAACTCGGGAGGACATTTTCAGCATACCCATGGAGGAGGTAGTTCGCACAACCATAGTGGCCCTAAGGATGGTAATGGGAATGGAGGAAGCAACAGACAGAATCGCACCAACCCATCAACACCAGCCAAGAAGGATCTGAGCCACATCACCTGTTACAAATGCCAGAAGACTGGACATTATGCCACTGAATGTCCTGAAGCAAAGAATGGAAACGGCAATGGAAGTTCTGGAAAGAAGCCCAATCCTTTTAACAAAGGACAGGTGAACCACGTTAGCGCGGAGGAGGTTGAAGCCCAACCAGATGCAGTAATAGGTAAGTTTTTGGTTAAGTCATTTACTGCAATTGTTCTTTTTCATACTGGTGCATCACATTCATACATATCAAGGGGATTTGTGGATAAGTATAACCTGCCAACCCAAGCCCTTAGGACACCCATGTTAGTAACCTCGCCAGGAGCAGAGTATATGGCTAGTCTATGGTGTGATCGGTTACCATTAAGGATTGGTAACTACGTGTTTCCCTCAGACCTAATAGTACTGGAATCGCAAGGACTAGATGTGATATTAGGCATGGATTGGTTATCAAAGTATGGAGGGAACATTGAATGCGCCAGTAAGTCAATTTTGCTTACCACGCCAGGAGGAAGAAGGATCAAGTATGTATCCCGGCATGTGCCGAAGAGGACTTGAGTGAATTCCTTATCAGGGGTTGTACAGGAAGAAGTACCAGTGGTGAAGGATTTTCCTGACGTTTTTTCAGAGGATTTACCAGGCATGCCACTGGATCGAGACATTGAGTTTTTGATTGAGCTTTTGCCAGGCACAGGGCCGATATCTAAGAGACCGTACAGGATGCCCGCAAAAGATTTGGAGGAGATTAAGAAGCAGATTAAGGAGTTACTGGCTAAAGGCTATATTCGCCCAAGTTCTTCACCTTGGGGATCGCCAGTGCTTCTAGTGGAGAAGTGTGACGCCCCTGATTCAATCGTACACTAATCATGCACGCAAACATGTACGATCAAGATCAGGGACTCACGGGAAGATATCACAACACAAATCTAAAAACATAAATAAGTCATACAAGCATCATATTACAAGCCAGGGGCCTCGAGGGCTCGAATACAAGTGCTCGATCATAGACGAGTCAGCGGAAGCAACAATATCTAAGTACAGTCATAAGTTAAACAAGTTGCCATAAGATGGCTAGCACAAACTAGGATACAGATTGAAAGAGGCACAGGCCTCCTGCCTAGGATCCTCCTAACTACTCCTGGTCGTCGTCAGCAGCCTGCACGTAGTAGTAGGCACCTCCAGTGTAGTAGTCGTCGTCGACGGTGGCGTTTGGCTCCTGGGCTCCGGCATCTGGTTGCAACAACCAGGTAGAAGGGAAAGGGGGAAAAGAGGGAGAAAAGCAACCGTGAGTACTCATCCAAAGTACTCACAAGCAAGGAGCTACACTACATATGCATGGATATATGTGTAAAGGGCCATATCGGGGGATTGAACTGCAGAATGCCAGAATAAGAGGGGGATAGCTAATCCTGTCGAAGACTACGCTTCTGGCAGCCTCCGTCTTGCAGCATGTAGAAGAGAGTAGATTGAAGTCCTCCAAGTAGCATCGCATAGCATAATCCTACCCGGCGATCCTCCCCTCATCGTCCTGTGGGAAAGCGACCATCGGGATGTCTCTGGAACTTGTCTGGGTGTGTTTTATTAAGTATCTGGTTCTAGTTATCATAAGGTCAAGGTACAACTCTGGGTCGTCCTTTTACCGAGGGACACGGCTGTTCGAATAGATAAACTACCCTGCAGGGGTGCACCACATAACCCAACACGCTCGATCCCATTTGGCAGGACACACTTTCCTGGGTCATGCCCGGCCTCGGAAGATCAACATGTCGCAGCCCCACCTAGACCTAACAGAGAGGTCAGCACGCCGGTCTAACTCCTATGGCGCAGGGGTCTGGGCCCATCGCCCATTGCACACCTGCATGTTGCGTGGGCGGCCGGAAGCAGACCTAGCCTCCCTAATACAAGAGCAGGCGTTCCAGTCCAATCCGGCGCGCGTCGCTCAGTCGCTGACGTCTAGAAGGCTTCGGCTGATACCATGACGTGGAGTGCCCATAATTGTTCCCGCGTAGTTGGTTAGTGCGTATAGGCCAATGGCCAGACTCAGATCAAATACCAAGATCTCGTTAAGCGTGTTATTATGAAGTAGCCGCGAACACCGACCAGGGCCAAGCCCACCTCTCTCCTAGGTGGTCTCAACCTGCCATGTCGCTCCGCCACAAAGTAACAGTCGGGGGCCGTCGGGAACCCAGGCCCACCTCTACCGAGATGGAGCCACCTACCCTTCCAGCCCCCACATCGGAATCACTTGCGGGTACTCAACAAGCTGACCCGACTTTAGTCACCATCTGTATAGTATATGTATGTATAGTAAAAAGCCATGATCACCTCCCGAGTGATCACGACCCGATAGTATGGCAAGGCAGACTGACAAGAATGTAAGGCCAATGATGATAAACTAGCATCCTATACTAAGCATTTAGGATTGCGGGTAAGGTATCAACGACTGTAGCAACAATGACAGGCTATGCAACAGAATAGGAGTAACCGAACAGTAACATGCTACACTACTCTAATGCAAGCAGTAGAGAGAAGAATAGGCGATATCTGGTGATCAAGGGGGGGCTTGCCTGGAAGCTCAGCCGAGAAGAAGGGGTCGTCAACACCGTAGTCGTACTGGGTAGCAGCGACGTCGGTCACGGGGTCTACTGGAGAAGAAGAGGGGGAAGATACAGTAAATACGGAGCAAAAAAAGCATCACACAAAATATAACAAGGCAATACGCAGTGCCAAGGGTAATCTAACGCGTGGATAAGTGATACCGGCGAAGGGGGGAAACATCCGGGAAAGTATCCCCGGTGTTTCGCGCTTTCGGATAGATGAACCGAAGGGGGGAAATTGCGTGTTTGCTATGCTAGGGATGTGTGGCACACAAACAGGCTGCGTATCCGGACTCGTCTCGTCGTTCTGAGCAACTTTCATGTACAAAGTATTTTCATCTGAGTTATGGTTTATTTCCTATGATTTATCAAAGTTTTATGCATTTTTTAATTTATTTAGTTATTTAAATCGAACATTATCCAGAATAGTGAAAGGTGATGTTAGCATGACATCACCATGACGTCAGCAGGTCAACCCCAGCTGACCAGGTCAAACCTAGAATGGGGGTCTAGTGTGACCCACCTGTCATAGACTAAGGCTACCTAAACAGGTTTAATTAGTTTAGTTAATTGATTAGGTTAATTAAACACAATTAATTAAGTTTAACTATTTTGCTTAGTTAATTAATTGATTGATTAATATTTGTATTTATTTATTTATTAATTCTTCTTTTTTATCTATTTTTTTAAAACGTTCCAGGGGTGGGGCCCCTTTGTCATAGGGCCCTGGGGGCCTTAGCGGGCACCGTGCGGTGGATGCGGCGCGTGGGCGCCCGCCACGGCGCTTGCCCAGGGGCGCGAAGGCGGGGTGCATCTGGCTGCGACCAGCGGGCGTGGGGAGCCGGCCGGCCGGAGTTGCGCCCAGCGGTGGGCGGTGGGAGAGCGGAGCGTGCAGGGCAAGGGGACGACACAAGGGTCAGCGCGACAAGGCGAGCAGGGGGGCGAAGCGAAGGCAGCAGGATGGTGCGAGGCGGCGGCCGAAGCAAGAACTCGAGGGGGCGGTGCAAGGAGCACTCACGCAAAGCATTGAAGGGCTAGGCAGCTCCCACGCGATGCCAGAAGCACCGTGATGTGCTTGCCTGAGCCAGAGAAGCACTACAGCAGCGGCAACAAGCTCGACGGCGGGTCTGCCAGGGAGGAAGAGGGGAAGGGAAGGGGGCTCACATAGCCCTGTAGTTGAGCGAGGCATGCTCGAGGAGGAGGACAAGGAAGGGGCGGCGTCCGGGTTGCCGGCAACGAGTGCGGCGGGGCGACGGGGTCGAGGACGCGGCGCAGGAACGGCGACGCTGGAGAACGGGAGAGGGTGGGGGTCTCGGTCAGGAGGAGTGGGGGTTCGTACGGGAGGAGTGGGGGGTTCGTGCGGGGCAACGGGGATGATCCTGATCCAGATCTGGATCGATGGGGGAAGTGTGTGTGGGGGGGTGGTTGCCCTAGGGTTCGATCGGGGTGGGGGATACGGAGGAGGGGAGTGGGGCGCCGGCTGGGCCGGCCTGGCTAGCCCAATGGCCAGCTGGGCCGAGACCCAGCGAAGGGGTGGGCTTTTATTTTCTTCTGTTGTTTTTTTTCTGTTTTTTTAGTTACACTTTATTTTTTTAGTTTAGTAAAATATGACAATAGCTCCAAAAATAGTGTTTCAAAGTAATCCACTATTCTAAGAAGTTTTACCTCAAAATAAAAAGATTATCTTTTCTTAAAATATCAAAGGCACTTATTTACTCATTTTAACTACTGTTTTAATCATTTTTAGTGTAGTAAAACATTTTACAAAAGTGGGGTTTCTGCACCAAAATTACCTTTGCATTCTTTTGGCACAACTCGGACATTTTAGTTTTAAGGTTTGAAAACTTTTGTTGTTTGACTTGATTGTGAATTCGAATTTATATCGGTTTTGAACCAACGTGAGTTTAACAACAGTAATCATGGTGAGGTGGCATCATTAGCAAGGAATTATTGTCGCTTGATTATCCGGGCGTCACAATTCTCCTCCACTACAACAAATCTCGTCCCGAGATTTAAGAGGGGAGTAAGGGGGAAGAATAGGTTACTAAGTTCTAACGATTCTTCTTGGTCTTGGTTGCTCTTCTCGAAGAGGTCGATCCATTACATTGATGTCTTCATTCCTATGCTCCATTCATCATGATGAAGTCGACATCCTTTCTTCAGGATCTCCAACGTACTTACGACAGAATAAGGGGGGTATTTCGGAAGAACAAACCTCTGCAAGGTTGACTATATGATCGATAACATCGATGAAGGTGGCGAAAAGTAACTCTCGAATTGAAACTTAAGAAAATATCGAGAGCAAGATAAGAAGGTGCACTAAGAAGTTTGAAGCGGATAGGCAATTGTTCGTTGCCTGAAACAGAGTGTGAAAGGGGTTCAGAGTAATGGGAATAAGTACTGTGTCCGATACTAGAATTGATCTCTAGGAAGGTGGCTCACGAATTACATATTAATCCATGCGCGAGGAATAACTTTGGCAAAAGGGGTGTATAGGAGAGTCAGTTTTCGATCATGTGGAACTGTGGGTTATGGGCCCACCATGTGGGTTAAAAGTAGGAGGAGCGATGACATCTTGCACGGTCATGATAGCAAGGCATGTCAGAGGGTAGCCAATCAGTTATTTCAGCAACAATGTCGATACCAAGGGCGAGGGACGAAGAGAACCATTTTCTTGCTCACTGAACGAGGCGAACCATTAGGCAAAGTTCTCATCCATCGTTGGCTACCGGAATGTCATCAACTATAGTAACAGGGTCTTGCTGACAGAATTGTACACCGAGGTGTTTACATAAGCAGGAGAATATTACTGCTTAGATCATATAGACCTCAAGAAAGGTTAAACCAAACAATGGAAGGATAATATAATTATCGAATTAAACAGAACAATGGAAAGGAAAATGTGTTTAAACACATATTTAAGGGTATATCCTTCCCAAGGACCAACTGAGCATCATATCCATGACAGTATAGAAGTACAAAACCATTTAGGTAAGGGGAGAGGAATTTCATGACATTACCCAAACAACAATGTTTGAATAATTGATAAAGAAAATTTAGCATTGTGCTTCAAATGTTCCTATTGATGATAGGAGTGCCACATACATGCTTCGAGACAGCATTGACATGGTATTCAAGCAAAGGTCGGACTTTGGATATGCAAATGATCCATCAGGAACAACTTATAAAGTAAGTCTTACGACTTCCTCATGGAAGAATTGCTAAGCTTGCTAAAAAGGAAACTATAACAATAGGTCGTCCGACCAGGTGTGCTAGGCATGATATCACCTTACTGTGTTATATAAAGACCAATGTTATGACTCTTGGAAAATGTTCCAACCATCATATCTGACCAAGTTTCAAATCTGATTGGTGTCAGGACACCTCAGACTCAGGATGCCTGAGAATAAAAGGTGCAACAGAAAGTGACGAGAAGAAATTGTAAGATCCTCGAGAAATGAACTATGGCAGCAAGTTCCGAATCAAGAGTTCATCATTAAACCAAGGAGAGGATGAGGAGGTGGCTGATTGACTCAGCGACAATTCATTGATATTTCCAAAAAGATGGATTTCCACAATTATGTGAACAAGGAGATAACATTAGTCAGATCAATGATATAATGATGTATGCTCCAGGAAAACATACACAATTTAACAATGATAGAAGGGTGCACCCGGAAATCTGGACTAGGTAGCACGATCAATGTTTGAATGATGATTCAATAAGCAATAGACTTAGAATGAAACTATCAACCATTAACTTCAAAGCAATAGATTTGCTAGAAGGGCAGAATCCAAACAGTACCGTTCAGAATCAACACAGGGACCAAGAAAGAATGGTGACGGTGAGAAGTATCACTATACCAAGAATTCTTAAGAGGTGGAGCAATCCTCACAACATCCTTGGCATAAAAGATAGTAATACTTCAAGGTAGAACATAATACAAGCCGTATAGCAAGTCGCATCCATAACATGAACATGTTTGTGATGAGAGGAAGGTAATGATGTTGCCGATGGTAACACAAATCATCGAGGGGCAAGGATGGTATTCCCCATTATGAATTTGGTTGATATCCTCGAAGAGATCAAAATGTTGATGATGATCACGACACAATTGTCGAGAGATTTCATAAAGCTGTAATCGATCGGCGATGACATCAAGTCAAAGGAATGATGAAGCGAAAGGTTATTGGAACCACGGGTACATCACATACTCAAAATCAAGGTTGTTGTACAAGGCAAAATTATATGATGAGGAAAGTCGGCGTAAGCTTAGCTTATCGTCGAAAATTGTGCTCTGGGAAGAAGGACCAGGTAGCACAGTTAAAAAGTTGCTCTATAATGATATAGCCGATCAGGCTAGGAATGACTTGAAGGATTAATAAACCCATAAGCAACAAAGATTACTTAGAGTTATTGAATCAGAGTGCGGAATTGATTCACTTATGAGTGTTCTCGGTTGACGACAACCCAGAACCCATGAAAATTGGAACCTGTGAGAAATAACAGTTGATGAAGAACCCATAAGAAGTTATGCAGTTCAATGATATTCTTGAGATACTAGAGTGTAATACTCGACGGTAGATCAAAGTAAAGGTTGGACAGGTGTAATGATCTACATAAGAACATGGCCGGAAGAGGTGTACTTCAACTTGTCCGAGAAACAGTATTTAAAAGGAGAACATGGCAGGAACCACGATTGCAAAATGCCAGATCCCAGATCTAAGATAAACTTATACCAAGGGAATATTTAATTGAAGAGAAGCTTTAATGATACGATCTACATCGTGTCCATGGGCATGAACACAAAGTTCAAGGTCGACTCCCACTTCTTCAATGCATGACCTTTCATTCACCTCTCGCTTTGATAGTGTTGGAATTTTATTTGGTAAAACACGGGAAGAGTATGACTTGTGAAAACTTTTGGGTTCTCACGGATTAGGGGAAGGCATAGGTTCAACCCATCGGGCATCTTAGTAACATATACTACAAGTTTCAAAAGTAAACACACAAGCTCGAAAGCAGAGCATGGTTGGCCAAGCAGAGGATACAATTTACCAAAGGCATTATGTATCAGGGGAAGAATTCACAAGGTGATTGAATATGAAGGACACTGTCGGATAAAAATCCAACAATGGATCGGGCGATCTGCAACGGAGCTGATGTGAGTATCGGTACACACTCAGAGGAAGAAAGAATGCAGAGGCATCAGGTTCAAGAATCACCTGATTAGTCTGATGCTTAAATAGAAAGAAATTTTGGTTTCCAAAACGAAGGATCAGAAGCAGACGCTCTGATCAAGGATGGATAAGTTGAAAACACTTAGTTGGACAATCAATAAAGGTTTGAATTGCCGAGAACCAACTCATGTCCGGAATGACGTCTGAGTCGGAAAGATAATTTTAAAAAGGATAACCTGTTATCGAGGACTACTAGTCATATGGAATTAACCATAATGCAAGTAGACAAGTATTTCAAGAATAACAGGCTGCAGAGGATTTTCGAAAGATCGAAAAGTATTCTGAAGAATTTTGTGAGACACATGAACAATTGAGAAGAATGGATCCTCGATAAATGTGAGAAAAAACCGTAAGGGTTTTCATGCGAAATAAAACTACAAGACAGTAAACTCAAAGGATTCTCGGGGCAATGGAAAATAGTTCGAGGCATCTTGTAACAACAAGAGCGACGAGAAATGATCATGAGAATGACAAGTGCATGCAGATATCCATAGGGATATATCGGTGGCGGTGAATTGCAAAGGCGATGAGCACCAGGGTCTCGGGAAAATATTGAGGGATATCCTCAGAATCTTCTGACGAAGCAGGTGATCTTCCGGAATGATGGCTCTTCGGGAGAGATAGTTACGAGAACCTAGAGTTAGAGTTAGCAAAATCATTTAACCCAAATAGAAGAGAGATCAGAGTCCCGGAGTGTAGACGAGAAGTAAAAGATCCTAATACCACCCAATGGCGACGTGGGCCCGTAAGCCGCACAACCATGTTAGTAAAAACTTTGTAGTGACTAGACTCGACTTCGGCCAAGGAGTGTGGAAGGGGGATTCCTACAGGCAGTCAGCTCTGATACCAACTTGTGACGCCCCCGATTCAAACATACACTAATCATGCACGCAAACGTGTACGATCAAGATTAGGGACTCACGGGAAGATATCACAACACAACTCTAAAAACATAAATAAGTCATACAAGCATCATATTACAAGCCAGGGGCCTCGACGGCTCTAATACAAGTGCTCGATCATAGACGAGTCAGCGGAAGCAACAATATCTGAGTACAGTCATAAGTTAAACAAGTTGCCATAAGATGGCTAGCACAAACTGGGATACAGATTGAAAGAGGCGCAGGCCTCCTGCCTGGGATCCTCCTAACTACTCCTGGTCATCGTCAGCAGCCTGCACGTAGTAGTATGCACCTCCAGTGTAGTAGTCGTCGTCGACAGTGGCGTCTGGCTCCTGGGCTCCGGCATCTGGTTGCGACAACCAGGTAGAAGGGAAAGGGGGAAAAGAGGGAGAAAAGCAACCGTGAGTACTCATCCAAAGTACTCGCAAGCAAGGAGCTACACTACATATGCATAGGTATATGTGTAAAGGGCCATCTCGGTGGACTGAACTGCAGAATGCCAGAATAAGAGGGGCATAGCTAATCCTGACAAAGACTACGCTTCTGGCAGCCTCCGTCTTACAACATGTAGAAGAGAGTAGATTGAAGTCCTCCAAGTAGCATCACATAGCATAATCCTACCCGGCGATCCTCCCCTCGTCCCCCTATGGGAAAGCGACCACCGGGATGTCTCTGGAACTTTTCTGGGTGTGTTTTATTAAGTATCCGGTTCTAGTTGTCATAAGGTCAAGGTACAACTTCGGGTCGTCCTTTTACCGAGGGACACGGCTATTCGAATAGATAAACTTCCTTGCAGGGGTGCACCACATAACACAACACGCTCGATCCCATTTGGCCGGACACACTTTCCTGGGTCATGCCTGGCCTCGGAAGATCAACACGTCGCAGCCCACCTAGGCCTAACAGAGAGGTCAGCACGCCGGTCTAACTCCTATGGCGCAGGGGTCTCGGCCCATCGCCCATTGCACACCTGCATGTTGCGTGGGCGGCCGGAAGCAGACCTAGCCTCCCTAATACAAGAGCAGGCATTCCAGTCCAATTCGGCGCGCGCTGCTCAGTCGCTGACGTCTACAAGGCTTCGGCTGATACCACGACGTGGAGTGCCCACAATTGTTCTCGCGTAGTTGGTTAGTGCGTATAGGCCAGTGGCCAGACTCAGATCAAATACCAAGATCTCGTTAAGCGTGTTATTATGAAGTAGCCGCGAACGCCGACTAGGGCCAGGCCCACCTCTCTCCTAGGTGGTCTCAACCTGCCCTGTCGCTCCGCCACAAAGTAACAGACGGGGGCCATTGGGAACCCAGGCCCACCTCTACCGGGATGGAGCCACCTGTCCTTCCAGCCCTCACATCGGAATCACTTGCGGGTACTCAACGAGCTGACCCGACTTTAGTCACCATCTGTATAGTATATGTATGTATAGTAAAAACCCGTGATCACCTCCCGAGTGATCACGGCCCGATAGTATAGCAAGGCAGACTGACAAGAATTTAAGGCCAATGATGATAAACTAGCATCCTATATTAAGCATTTAGGATTGCGGGTAAGGTATCAATGACTGTAGCAACAATGACAGGCTATGCAACAGAATAGGAGTAACCGAACAGTAACATGCTACACTACTCTAATGCAAGCAGTAGAGAGAAGAATAGGCGATATCTGGTGATCAAGGGGGGGGGGCTTGCCTGGAAGCTCAGCCGAGAAGAAGGGGTCGTCAACACCGTAGTCGTACTGGGTAGCAGCGGCGTCGGTCTCGGGGTCTACCGGAGAAGAAGAGGGGCAAGATACAGTAAATACGGAGCAAACAAAGCATCGCACAAAATATAACAAGGCAATACACAGTGCCAGGGGTAATCTATCGCGGGGATAGGTGATACCGGCAAAGGGGGGAAACATCCGGGAAAGTATCCCCGGTGTTTCACGTTTTCGGATAGATGAATCGGAGGGGGAAAATTGCGTGTTTGCTATGCTAGGGATGTGTGGCAGACGAACGGGCTGCGTACCCGGATTTGTCTCGTTGTTCTGAGCAACTTTCATGTACAAAGTATTTTCATCCGAGTTATGGTTTATTTCCTATGATTTATCAAAGTTTTATGCATTTTTTTAATTTATTTAATTATTTAAATCAAAGATTATCCAGAATAGTGAAAGGTGATGTCAGCATGACATCACCATGACGTCAACAGGTCAAACCCAGCTGACCAGGTCAAACCTAGCATGAGGGTCCAGTGTGACCCACCTATCATAGACTAAGGCTAACTAAACAGGTTTAATTAGTTTAGTTAATTGATTAGGTTAATTAAACACAATTAATTAAGTTTAACTAATTTAGTTAATTAATTAATTAATTGATTAATATTTGTATTTATTTATTTATTAATTCTTCTTTTTTTATCTATTTTTTAAACATTCCAGGGGTGGGGCCCCTTTGTCATAGGGCCCTGGGGGCCTTAGTGGGCACCGAGCGGTGGATGTGGCGCGTTGGCGCCCGCCACGGCGCTCGCCCAGGGGCGCGGGGGGCGGGGTGCATCTGGCTGCGACCAGCGGGCGCAGGGAGCCGGCCGGCCGGAGTTGCGCCCAACGGTGGGCGGTGGGAGAGCGGGGCGTGCAGGGCAAGGGGACAGCGCAAGGGTCAGCACGACAAGGTGAGCAGGGGGGCAGAGCGAAGGCAGCAGGACGGTGCGGGGCGGCGGTCGAAGCAAGAACTCAAGGGGGGGCGGTGCGAGGAGCACTCACGCAAAGCACCGAAGGGCTAGGCAGCCGCCAGGCGATGCCAGAAGCACCGTGGTGTGCTTGCCTGAGCCAGAGAAGCACTACAGCAGCGGCAACAAGCTCGACGGTGGGTCTGCCAGGGAGGAAGAGGGGAAGGGAAGCGGGCTCACATAGCCCTGTAGTTGAGTGAGGCATGCTCGAGGAGGAGGACGAGAAAGGGTCGGTGTCCGGGTTAACGGCGACGAGTGCGGCGGGGCGACAGGGTCGAGGGTGCGGCGCAGGAACGGCGGCCTCGGCACGGGGCGATGAGGATGCCGAGGCACACGGGGCGATGGCGGCATCGGCTGAGACCTCAGGCAACGGGCACGCCGGTGAGGTGGAGCTCCATCACGGCAAGGGGGTCGGGCGCGGGGTGCTTGGCGACGCTGGAGAACGGGAGAGGGTGGGGGTCTCGGTCAGGAGGAGTGAGGGTTCGTGCGGGAGGAGTGGGGGGTTCGTGCGGGGCAACGGGGATAATCCCGATCCAGATGTGGATCGATGGGTGAAGTGTGTGTGGGGGGTGGTTTCCCTAGGGTTCGATCGGGGTGGGGGATATGGAGGAGGGGAGTGGGGCGCCAGCTGGGCCGGCGTGGCTAGCCCGATGGCCAGCTGGGCCGAGGCCCAGCGAGGGGGGGGGGCTTTTATTTTCTTCTGTTTTTTTTCTGTTTTTTTATTTACACTTTATTTTTTTAGTTTAGTAAAATATGACAATAGCTCCAAAAATAGTGTTTCAAAATAATCCACTATTCCAATAAGTTTTACCTCAAAATAAAAATAGTTTAGCATTTCTTAAAATATCAAAGGCACTTATTTAATCATTTTAACTATTGTTTTAATCATTTTAGTGTAGTAAAACATTTTACAAAAGTGGGGTTTCTGCACCACAATTACCTTTGCATTCTTTTGGCACAACTCGAACATTTTAGTTTTAAAGTTTGAAAACTTTTGTTGTTTGACTTGATTGTGAATTCGAATTTGAATCGGTTTCGAACCAACGTGAGTTTAACAATAGTAATCATGGTGACGTGGCATCATTACCAAGGAATTGTTGTCACGTGATTATCCGGGCGTCACAAGAAGAAGGATGGATCATTGAGGACGGTTGTTGATTATCGAGGATTGAATGAGGTGACAATCAAAAACAAGTACCCACTACCGATGATCAATGACTTGTTTGACCGATTGCAAGGAGCTAAGGTATTTTCCAAGATCGACTTGCGATCAGCATACCACTAGTTGAAAATTCGAGAGCGGGATATACCTAAGACGGCTTTACCACCAGGTATGGGTTGTACGAGTATACCATTATGTCATTTGGTCTGACTAACGCACCTGCCTATTTCATGAACATGATGAACAAGGTAAATTTTTGGATAAGTTCGTTGTGGAGTTCATTGATGATATTTTGGTATACTCGAAGAATGAAGAGGAGCACAAGGAGCATTTGCGTTTGGTACTGGAGATGCTCAGAGAACATCACTTATATGCCAAGTTCAGCAAATGTGAGTTTTGGTTGAAGGAAGTTGGATTTCTCGGACATGTTATATCTGGAGAAGGGATCGTAGTAGAGCCCACCAAAGTTGTCACCGTGACAAATTGGGAAGCCCCAACAACAGTTGGAGAGATCCAGAGTTTTCTCGGACTCGCAGGGAACTACCGGAGGTTCATTGAGAATTTCTCGAAGATTGCAAAGCCCATGACGGATTTATTGAAGAAGGACACCAAGTTTAAATGGACTGAGGAATGTGAGGCCAGTTTCCAGGAGTTGAAGAAACGTTTGGTTACATCACCAGTCTTGATTCTGCCCGATCAGCGCAAGAATTGTGAAGTATATTGCGACGCTTCTCGTCAAGGACTTGGAGTAGTGCTTATGCAGGAAGGAAGAGTTGTTTCATATGCCTCATGATAGCTTAAGCCGCACGAGTTGAATTATGCTACACATGATTTGGAGTTAGCAGCCGTAGTGCATGCATTGAAGACTTGGAGATATTTTCTCATCGGAAACCAGTGTGAGGTGTACACGGATCACAAGAGTTTGAAGTACATCTTCACACATAAGGAGTTGAATCTCAAGCAAAGGAGATGGTTGGAGCTCATCAAGGATTACGATATGAGATTGCATTATCACACCGGGAAGGCTAACGTAGTAGCCGATGCGTTGAGCCATAAGAGCCATGTAAACACACTCATGACCGGAGAGTTACCAAAAGAGTTAGCCGAGGACCTTCGTGAACTATGTTTGGAGATAGTTCCGAGAGGCTATGTAGTAGAATTGGAGATTCAATCTACATTACTGGATAAGATCAGATAATCCCAAAAGACTGACAAGGAGATTGCCGAGATAAGGGAGAAGATGAGCAAGGAAAAGCTAAGGCATTTTGCGAGGATGAGCACGATACCCTATGGTTTGAGGACCCTGTTTATGTGCCCAATGACCCAAAGATCAGGAAGTTGATTTTATAGGAGGCCCATGATTCACCGTATTCAATTCACCCAGGAAGTACCAAGATGTATCTGGATTTGAAAGACACTTTCTGGTGGACCGGAATGAAGAAGGATATTGTGGAGTATGTAGCAGTATGTGATGTATGTCAGAGAGTGAAGGCAGAGCATCAGAAGCCAGCATGATTGCTACAACCATTGCCGATACCCGAATGGAAGTGGGATAAGCTAGGCATGGATTTTATCATGGGATTGCCCAGGACTCGTTCAGGCTACGACTCGATTTGGGTTGTAGTCGATCGTTTGACGAAGGTAGCTCATTTCATCCCAGTGAAGACCACCTACACCAGTGCTAAGTTGGCAAAGATCTACATGAACAGGATTGTATGTCTGCATGGAGTTCCGAGGAGCATTGTATCAGATAGAGGAACCAGTTTACCTCAAAGTTCTGGAATCAGTTGCACGAAACTTTGGGTACCAGGCTAGAGTTCAGTACAGCTTTTCATCCGCAGACAGATGGACACACCGAGAGAGTCAATCAGATTTTGGAGGATATGCTGAGAGCTTGTGCGCTAGATTATGGATCTAGGTGGGACGACAATTTGCCATATGCAGAGTTCTCCTACAACAACAGTTATCAATCCAGCTTGAAGATGACACCTTTGGAAGCCTTGTACGGAAGGAGGTGCAGGACCCCATTATCGTGGGATGAAGTTGCAGACCGCCAGTTGTTTGGACCAGATTTGATTAAGGAGTCTGAACAGAAGGTGAAGTTGATTCGCGATAGGCTCAAGGTAGCCCAGTCCAGGCAAAAGAGCTACGCAGATTCTAAACGTAAGGAGACTATTTACGAAATTGGAGACAGAGTTTATCTTCGTGTATCTCCACTTCGAGGAGTTAAGCGCTTTGGAGTTAAGGGGAAGTTAGCGCCGCGTTTTGTGGGACCATACAAAGTTTTGGAGTGTATGGGAGAAGTTGCTTACAAGTTGAAATTGCCCGAAGGATTGTCAGGAGTTCACGACGTGTTCCACATTTCCCAGTTGAAGAAGTGCCACACAGAGATGGCCGATATACCGCTGAGAGATACAGTGCCACTGGAAGCGATTCAGCTGGATAGTGATTTGACCTATGAGGAGAAACCAGTCAAGATTCTTGAGTACTCCAGCCAAGTCACCTGCAGGAAGGTTATCAAGTTTTGCAAAGTTCAGTGGAGCCACCACACCGAGGATGAAGCCACCTGGGAGCGAGAGGAAGGTCTGCTGAAGGACCACCCTCACCTATTTTCTAGCCAACCCGAATCTCGAGGGCGAGATTCATCTTAAGGGGATAGGTGTAACATCCCAAATTTTCAATTTGGAATGTTATACATTTGATCATCACTACATATCATATTTTATTGCATTTTGGCTCGATCCTAGAAATTCTACGCAACTCAACGACCCACGGAGAGAGTTGGGGATTTCGTTATTTTCATATTTGGGTTTTCTCAAATTTGGAAAATAGGATCATTTGATTTTATTTATTTATCTTCAATTATTTCTATTCTGAAAATATGTGAGAGGGAATAAAATGACTTTCCCAAAATAAAAAAATATTGAGGATTTAATAATAAAATCAAATAAGATTTTATTTTGGAGTTTATTGCTATTTTATTTGAATTTAGGAAAAATGCGCGTTCTCCAAAATTGCATTTTAGACCCAAATAAATGTTCATCTTGTCGGACTTGATTTTAGAAGTTGGGGAAAATTTATTTTGGGATTTTTGGAGTCCGTTTAGTATTTCTTTTAATAGTTTTTCTGCGTGTAATGTTTCTTTTAAACGAACCGACCTACCGGGTCGTGTCCGTCCCGGACTCCTGGCCCAGCCGGCCTTATAAGCTGGGAGGCCCGAGCCGCCAGCCCCCCCGAAACCCTAGCCTAGCCCCGTCCGCACCACCGCCGCCAGTCGCCGCCGCCGAGTCCCGTCGCCGCCCGAGCCGCCGCCGCCCGAGCCCCGCGCCGCTGAGCCCCGCGCCGCCGAGCCCCGCCGCCGCCCGTCGCCGCCGCCGCCATCGCCGGAGCCGCCGCCGTCCCGCCGCCGCCAGTCCCGCCGTCGAGGTAGCCGCCGGATCCGCCACCGTTTTTGCTGGTTAACCGTCGGTTTTTTTACAACCCTCGGTTTATTTTTTTATAGATCAGTTTAGTTTTTTTCCGGTTTATTTATTTTGCGGACGTTCATCCGTACGTTCGTTTAACAAACTGTTTTCGTCATTTTGCCGCAGATAGTGAGCATTCGTTCGTTAGCCTGTTCGTCAGTTCTTCTTTTTCTCGAATTTTTCCGCGATTATTTCTGATCGTGATTTCTGATCCGATTTTCGTTTTAGTATTACTTTTCGCTCGTTTATCGGAATCAGGCGATTCAAGCGCCTAGAGTTTCATCTCGAAACCCTCTTTCGGTTTAACCAACTCAAACAAGATTTTGCTACTGTAAAATTTGACTTAGGTCCAGATTAGTAAACAAAGCTTGTTTCTCTCGCCGTTTGAGTTTTTTTGCTTCGTTTGATTTGATTCTTGTTGCGAACGGGAGTTCCTAAGTTGAACTTTCTGATTAGATCTTTTATTTGAGTTTTACATGTGCATTAGATGAGTGTTTATTGTATGCTTGTTTGTTTGCGATAGAGTACCCGGAGTGCGCCGCTTGCTACTTCGAATCTCTAGGTTTCACGGATCATCAGCAAGGCAAGTAACACTTTGATCATACCTCTTTACTACCCTGTTTTATTGCATTAGATCAATCCTCAAACAATTGCATGATTAGGATCTGATTAATATGTGGGTTTTGGGAAGTAGATGAGGTAGAACCTATTACCTGTTTATTATCAAACCTTTGGGAGTTACTTCTACGTTTGCTTATATTGCTATGCTATGCTAGTAGACGTGGATTGGGTGAGTGTATCCATGACAGATGTGAGATTGTTTAATTTAATGGTTTACTTAAGGTGGCAACTTAAATTCACATCTAGGTGGATTGAGGCACCTGGGGAACCCAGTGTTGGCTGTATTTTTGGAAATCTCGGGGTACCTTGTGATTCTCCTATGGACCGCCACCCAGGCTCAAAGGGATCATGAGATTATTCATGCTAGAAACTTCTGTGTGCAGCCGCAAGCTACTATGGGATCTAGCATAGTTGATTAAGTTGCGTGAGCTCTTGAAGAGGTAGACTAGCAGATGTAGGGGATGTAGGTTGGTACGGTCTACCCAGAGTAGAGAGTTAATGCTTCTGAAAGACTGTGTTTCGGTCATCCGTTTCTCAAACACCATGTAGTGCGAGAAATCAAGCGGAGGGGATCGAGTCTTGCGGGGAAAAGTGCGCAAACCTCTGCAGAGTGTATAAACTAATCATGGTTAGCCGTGTCTCCGGTTATGGACGTTTTGAGTATCTAGTACTTGGATTATCATGTGAATCTCATCATGTTACTGTAATTAATATTGTTGGGTTTTAATGATGATGCTTAATTGGGATTGAGAATGCTGTCAACCATTCTCAATGTTTAACAACCACCATGATAGTTAAATAAAATTTATTCCTTTGTAGTAGGGAAAAATTGGCTTTACGCAAAAACTGTAACCATAGAGCTTTCCACCAGCCATATATGCATGTAGTATAGTACTATTCTGTTCATTACTCTCTATGTGTTACATTGCCAGCATATTCCATGTGCTGACTCGTTTTCGGGCTGCAACGTTCATGTTGCAGGCTTTTTAGACAACGAGTAAGGTGCCTTAGGTCGTGGTTCTATACTCAGTGATGCCGTTGGAGTTGATGGACTCGCTTATCTTCCAAGCCTTCCGATGTTATCGTTATTAGATGGCCTTAAACCATATTTATTGTAATAAGTTCTCTTTTGAGACATTAGATGTAATAAGTGTGTGATTGCTACTCTGTTATAAATCCTTCAAGTACTATGCGTGTCAGCATTACCAATCCAGGGATGACACTGATGCACAAAGATCAGATTGTTTGAGGTCTGGTCGCTACAGTAGAACCGGTCTCATGAACGTGGTCGTGTAATGTTGGTCTGGGCTGCGTCATCCAACAATACCGCCGAATCAAAGTAAGAGGTTGGTGGTAAGAAGTATGACTATTATCGCCCACAACTCTTTGTGTTCTAGTCGTGCATATCATCTAAGCATAGACCTGGCGTGGATTCCACTGTTGGGGAACATAACATGCAATTTCAAAAAAAATCCTACGATCACGCAAGATCTATCTAGGAGATGCATAGCAACAAGAGGGGGAGAGTGTGTCCACATACCCTCGTAGACCGAAAGCGGAAGCCTTAGGTTAACGCGGTTGATGTCGTCGAACGTCTTCACGATCCAACCGATCTAGTACCGAATGTATGACACCTCCGAGTTCAGGATACGTTCAGCTTGATGACGTCCCTCAAACTCTTGATCCAGCAAAGGGTCGAGGGAGAGTTTCGTTAGCACAACGACGTGATGACGGTGACCGTGATGTGATCCGTGCAGGGCTTCGCCTAAGCACTACGACGCTATGACCGGAGGTGTAAACTATGGAGGGGGCACCGCACACGGCTAAGAGAACAATGTTAGGGAACGCGGTAATTTAAAAAATTTCCTACGATCATGCAAGATCTATCTATGTGATGCATAGCAACAAGAGGGGGAGTGTATCTTCATACCCTTAAAGATTGCAAACCGGAAGCGTTTATCAACACGGTTGATGTAGTCGTACACCTTCACGATCCGCCCCGATCAAGTACCGAACGTACGGCACCTCCGCGTTCAGCACATGTTCAACTCGATGACGTCCTCGCCTTCTTGATCCAGCAAGACGGGCGAAGTAGTAGATGAGTTCCGACAGCACGGCGGCGTGGTGACGGTGTTGGTGAAGAACAATCTCCGCAGGGCTTCGCCTAAGAACTACGGAAACTATGACGGAGGATAAACTAGAGGAGACGGGGTTGCCGGCACACGTCTTGGTGTTTCTTGATCTGTCTTTGGTGCTAGCTCTGCCCCTCTATTTAAATGTTGAGCCTTGGGGTCGAAATTGGAGTAAAAGCCTCCACAAAGTCGGTTTCACCCGAAAGGCAAGAGTCCTTCTCGGACTCTAGGGCCAGACGCCAGGGTTCCCGGCGTCTGGACCCAGACGCCAGGGGCGTCTGGCCCCTGGACTCTGCAAAACTTCCTTTTGCGCTTTCCAAAAACCTTGTGGGCTTTTCCCTTTGGCCCAAATAAACTGTTCTCGTACCCAAACATTTCAGGAAACATCCGGAACCCCTTCCGGTGAATTCTGGAACCCTTCCGGAGACCAAACACTATTATCCCATATATTAATCTTGATCTCCAAACCATTGTGGAGTTCCTCGTCATGTCTGTGATCATATCCAGGACTCCGAACAACATTCGGTCACCAACATACATAACTTATATAATACTATATCGTCAATGAACGTTAAGCGTGCGGACCCTATGGGTTCGAGAACTATGTAGACATGACCGAGACACCTCTCTGGTCAATAACCAATAGCAGAACCTGGATGCCCATATTGGCTCCTACATACTCTATGAAGATCTTTATCGGTCAAACTGCATATTGACATACGTTGTTCCCTTTGTCATCGGTATGTTACTTGCCCGAGATTCGATCGTCGGTATCTAGGGCTGGACTAATGAGCAGCTCGGCTCGTTAAGCTCGTGCTCGTTAAGGCTCGGCTCGTTAAGCTCGTTAAGATTAACGAGCAGAAAACCCTGCTCGGCTCGGCTCGTTTGAGGCTCGTTAAGCTCGTGAGCGCTCGCGAGCGCTCGTTAATAGATTATAATGTGTTATGATATACATGATGAATGTGTAGGTATGGTTTTCAAGATGAAATATGGTGACTACAAGAAGAAATAAAGTAGTTTGTTGCCTCATATGTCAATTAGATTAAATAGACGGGTTGAGGTGCTACAAAAAGTTTGTCACGTAATATGAAAATATGTGTTGTGTTGTTACTAACGAGCTTAACGAGCTACTCGTGAAACTCGTTAGCTCGCTCGTTAAGATCATTAAGCTTAACGAGCTAAAATCAATGACTGACTCTGTTCGTTAAGAAGCGAGCTACGAGCTTAACGAGCCAAACTATCGAGCGGTCGTTAAGCTCGCGAGCTACGAGCTTTTGGTCCAGCCCTATCAGTATCTCAATACCTAGCTCAATCTCGTTACCAGCAAGTCTCTTTACTCGTTACATAATGCATCATCCCGCAACTAACTCATTAGTCACATTGCTTGCAAGGCTTATAGTGATGTGCATTACAGAGAGGGCCCAAAGATACCTCTCCGACAATCGGAGTGACAAATCCTAATCTCGATCCATGCCAACTCAACAAGTACCATCGGCACACATGTAGAGCACCTTTATAATCACCCAGTTACGTTGTGACATTTGGTAGCACACAAAGTTTTCCTCCGGTAATCAGGAGTTACATAATCTCATAGTCGTAGGAACATCTATAAGTCACGAAGAAAGAAATAGCAGTAAAATAAAATGATCAAGTGCTAAGCTAACGGAATGGGTCAAGTCAATCACATCATTCTCCTAATGATGTGATCCCGTTTATCAAATGACAACTCATGTCTATGGTTAGGAAACCTTAACCATCTTTTGATCAACGACCTAGTCAAGTAGAGGCATACTAGTGACAATCTGTTTGTCTATTTACTCACACATGTATTATATTTCCGGTTAATACAATTATAGCATGAATAATAAACATTTATCATGAATTAAGGAAATAAATAATAACTTTATTATTGCCTCTAGGGCATATTTCCTTCAGTCTCCCACTTGCACTAGAGTCAGTAATCTTGATTACACAGTTATGATTCTAACACCCATGGAGTCTTGGTGTTGATCATGTTTTGCTCGTGAGAGAGGCTTAGTCAATGGGTCTGCAACATTCAGATCTGTAGGTATCTTGCAAATCTTCATGTCTCCCATCTGGACTTGGTCACAGATGGAATTGAAGCGTCTCTTGATGTGCTTGGTTCTCTTGTGAAATCTGGATTCCTTTGCCAAGGCAATTGCACCAGTATTGTCACAAAAGATTTTCATTGAAACCGATGCACTAGGTATGACACCTAGATCGGATATGAACTCCTTCATCCAGACTCCTTCATTCGCTGCTTCCGAAGCAGCTATGTACTCTGCTTCACACATAGATCCCGCCACGACGCTTTGTTTAGAATTGCACCAACTGACAGCTCCGCCGTTCAATATATACACGTATCTGGTTTGCGATTTAGAATTGACCGGATCAGTGTCAAAGCTTGCATCGACGTAACCATTTACGACGAGCTCTTTGTCACCTCCATAAACGAGAAACATATCCTTAGTCCTTTTTAGGTATTTCAGGATGTTCTTGACCGTTGTCCAGTGATCTACTCCTGGATTACTTTGATACCTCCCTGCTAAACTAATAGCAAGGCACACATCAGGTCTGGTACACAGCATTGCATACATGATAGAGCCTATGTCTGAAGCATAGGGAACATTTTTCATTTTCTCTCTATCTTCTGCAGTGGTCGGGCATTGAGTCTGACTCAACTTCAACCTTGTAACACAGGCAAGAACCCTTTCTTTGCTCCATTTTGAACTTTTTCAAAACTTTATCAAGGTATGTGCTTTGTGAAAGTCCAATTAAGTGTCTTGATCTATCTCTATAGATCTTGATGCCTAATATATAAGCAGCTTCACCGAGGTTTTTCATTGAAAAACTCTTATTCCAGTATCCTTTTATGCTATCCAGAAATTCTATATCATTTCCAATCAACAATATGTCGTCCACATATAGTATTAGAAATGCTACAGAGCTCGCACTCACTTTCTTGTAAATACAGGCTTCTTCAAAAGTCTGTATAAAACCATATGCTTTGATCACACTATCAAAACATTTATTCCAACTCCGAGAGGCTTGCACCAGTCCATAAATGGATCGCTGGAGCTTGCACACTTTGTTAGCACCTTTTGGATCGACAAAACCTTCTGGTTGCATCATATACAACTCTTCTTCTAGAAATCCATTCAGGAATGCAATTTGGACATCCATTTGCCAAATTTCATAATCATAAAATGCGGCAATTGCTAACATGATTCGGACAGACTTAAGCATCGCTACGGGTGAGAAAGTCTCATCGTAGTCAACCCCTTGAACTTGTCAAAAACCTTTCGCAATAAGTCGAGCTTTGTAGACAGTAACATTACCGTCAGCGTCAGTCTTCTTCTTGAAGATCCATTTATTCTCGATGGCTTGCCGATCATCGGGCAAGTCAAACAAAGTCCACACTTTGTTCTCATACATGGATCCCATCTCAGATTTCATGGCCTCAAGCCATTTTGCGGAATCTGGGCTCATCATCGCTTCCTCATAGTTCGTAGGTTCACCATGGTCAAGTAACATGACCTCTAGAATAGGATTACGTACCACTCTGGTGCGGATCTTACTCTGTTTGACCTACAAGGTTCGGTAGTAACTTGATCTGAAATTTCTTGATCGATATCATTAGCTTCCTCACTAATTGGTGTAGGTGTCACAGGAACCGGTTTCTGTAATGAACTACTTTCCAATAAGGGAGCATGTATAGTTACCAAGTTCTACTTTCCTCCCACTCACTTCTTTCGAGAGAAACTCCTTCTCTAGAAAGGATCCATTCTTAGCAACGAATGTCTTGCCTTCGGATCTGTGATAGAAGGTGTACCCAACAGTCTCCTTTGGGTATCCTATGAAGACACATTTCTCCAATTTGGGTTCGAGCTTATCAGGTTGAAGCTTTTTCACATAAGCATCGCAGCCCCAAACTTTAAGAAAGGACAACTTTGGTTTCTTGCCAAACCACAGTTCATAAGGCGTCGTCTCAACGGATTTAGATGGTGCCCTATTTAACGTGAATGCAGCCGTCTCTAAAGCATAACCCCAAAATGATAGCGGTAAATCAGTAAGAGACATCATAGATCGCACCATATCTAATAAAGTGCGGCTACGACGTTCGGCCACACCATTACGCTGTGGTGTTTCGGGTGGCGTGAGTTGCGAAACTATTCCGCATTGTTTCAAATGAAGAACAAACTCATAACTCAAATATTCTCCTCCACGATCAAATCGTAGAAACTTTATTTTCTTGTTACGATGATTTTCTACTTCACTCTGAAATTCTTTGAACTTATCAAATGTTTCAAACTTATATTTCATTAAGTAGATGTACCCATATCTGCTTAAATCATCTGTGAAGGTGAGAAAATAACGATACCCGCCGCGAGCCTCAATATTCATCGGACCACATACATCAGTATGTATGATTTCCAACAAATCTGCTGCTCGTTCCATTGTTCCAGAGAATGGCGTTTTAGTCCTCTTGCCCATGAGGCATGGTTCACAAGTACCAAGTGATTCATAATCAAGTGATTCCAAAAGTCCATCAGTATGGAGTTTCTTCATGCGCTTTACACCAATATGACCTAAACGGCGGTGCCACAAATAAGTTGCACTATCATTATCAACTCTGCATCTTTTGGCTTCAACATTATGAATATGTGTATCACTACAATCGAGATTCAACAAAAATAGACCACTCTTCAAGGGTGCATGACCATAAAAGATATTACTCATATAAATAGAACAACCATTATTCTCAGATTTAAATGAATAACCGTCTCGCATCAAACAAGATCCAGATATAATGTTCATGCTTAACGCTGGCACCAAATAACAATTATTCAGGTCTAAAACTAATCTCGAAGGTAGATGTTGAGGTAGCGTGCCAACCGCGATCACATCGACTTTGGAACCATTTCCCACGTGCGTTGTCACCTCATCCTTAGCTAATCTTCACTTAATTTGTAGTCCCTGTTTCGAGTTGCAAATATTAGCAACAGAACCAGTATCAAATACCCAGGTGCTACTGCGAGCTTTAGTAAGGTACACATCAATAACATGTATATCACCTATACCTTTGTTCACCTTGACATCCTTCTTATCCGCCAAATACTTGGGGCAGTTCCACTTCCAGTGGTCAGTCCCTTTGCAGTAGAAGCACTCAGTCTCAGGCTTAGGTCCAGACTTGGGTTTCTTCTCCTAAGCAGCAACTTGTTTGTCGTTCTTCTTGAAGTTCCCCTTCTTCTTCCCTTTACCCTTTTTCTTGAAACTGGTGGTCTTGTTGACCATCAACACTTGATGCTCCTTTTTGATTTCTACCTCCGCAGCCTTTAGCATCGCGAAGAGCTCGGCAATTGTCTTTTCCATCCCTTGCATATTATAGTTCATCACGAAGCTCTTATAGCTTGGTGGCAGTGATTGAAGAATTCTGTCAATGACACTATCATCAGGAAGATTAACTCCCAGTTGAATCAAGTGATTATTATACCCAGACATTTTGAGTATATGTTCACTGACAAAACTATTCTCCTCCATCTTGCAGCTATAGAATTTATTGGAGACTTCATATCTCTCAATCCGGGCATTTGTTTGAAATATTAACTTCAACTCCTGAAACATCTCATATGCTCCATGACGTTCAAAATGTTGTTGAAGTCCCGGTTCTAAGCCGTAAAGCATGGCACACTGAACTATCGAGTAGTCATCAGCTTTGCTCTGCCAGACGTTCACAACGTCCGACATTGCTCCTGTAGCGGGTCTTGCACCTAGAGGTGCTTCCAGGATGTAATTCTTCTGTGCAGCAATGAGGATAATCCTCAAGTTACGGACCAAGTCCGTGTAATTTCTACCATCATCTTTCAACTTAGCTTTCTCAAGGAACGCATTAAAATTCAACGGAACAACAGCACGGGCCATCTATCCACAACAACATAGACAAGCAAAATACTATCAGGTACTAAGTTCATGATAAATTAAAGTTCAATTAATCATAGTCCCTCCGTTTTTGTATACAAGGCCACTATCAAAATTATAATTTGCGGCTATACAAGGCCACTAACACAAATCAATGTAAAATTGATGAGGTTTGTCTCGTACTAGCAACCGAAGACATTAATACCTCATGCATGCATGCGGGAGTGAGAAGATTGATTTGAATGCACTTTATGAATCAACCAATAAGGAGTGAGAGAGTTGTCTTGTTGTGCGTTGGAGAGAAAATACACATTAATTAACACGTCAAGCAAGGAGAAAAGACTAGTTTGCAACATTGGTTTAAGTAGCCATTAATTTCTACCTTGGTACCTGTAATATGAGTTTGTGGCCTTGTATACAAAAATGGAGGGAGTATTACTTAAGAACTCCCACTTAGATAGACATCCCTCTAATCATCTAAGTGATCACGTGATCCAAATCAACTAAACCATGTCCGATCATCACGTGAAATGGAGTAGTTTTCAATGGTGAGCATCACTATGTTGATCATATCTACTATATGATTCACGTTCGACCTTTCGGTCTCAGTGTTCCGAGGTCATATCTGCATATGCTAGGCTCGTCAAGTTTAACCCGAGTATTTCTGCGTGTGCAAAACTGGCTTACACTCATTGTATGTGAACGTAGAGCTTATTACACTCGATCATCACGTGGTGTCTCAGCACGACGAACTTTGGCAACGGTGCATACTCAGGGAGAACACTTATACCTTGAAATTTAGTGAGAGATCATCTTATAATGCTACCGTTAATCAAACCAAAATAAGATGCATAAAAGATAAACATCACATGCAATCAATATAAGTGATATGATATGGCCATCACCATCTTGTGCCTTTGATCTCCATCTCCAAAGCACCGTCATGATCACCATCATCACCGGCTTGACACCTTGATCTCCATTGAAGCATCGTTGTCGTCTCGCCAACTATTGCTACTACGACTATCGCTACCGCATTGCATACAATAAAGCGACAACCATATGGCTCCTGCCAGTTGCTGATAACTCTGTTACAAAACATGATCATCTCAAACAATAAAATTTAGCATCATGTCTTGACCATATCACATCACAGCATGCCCTGCAAAAACAAGTTAGACGTCCTCTAGTTTGTTGTTGCAAGTTTTACGTGGCTGCTACGGGCTGAGCAAGAACCGTTCTTACCTAATCAAAACCACGACGATATTTCGTCAAGTTAGTGTTGTTTTAACCTTCAACAAGGACCGGGCGTAGACACACTCGATTCAACTAAAGTTGGAGAAACTGACACCCGCCAGGCACCTGTGTGCGAAGCACGTCGATAGAACCAGTCTCGCGTAAGCGTATGCGTAATGTCGGTCCGAGCTGCTTCATCCAACAATACCGCCGAATCAAAGTATAACATGCTGGTAAGCAGTATGACTAGTATCGCCCACAACTCACTTGTGTTCTACTCGTGCATATAACATCTACGCATAAACCTCGCTCGGATGCCACTATTGGGGAATGTCGGGGATATACCCCGCGGTGTAACCGGGCCGGAAGTATAACCCGGCCGGACTTAACGATTCACTAGCGACCCGCTTGGACCTAGCGGTTTACGATTCATTGGTAATCCGGCAGGCGGGTCAGAGGAGCGACAAGACCCGGTGGCCCAGCGGGCGGTTCATGAAAGGCCGGTTCATGCTATGGTGGGCCGGTTTAAGAGAAAGGCATAAGGAATATTCTCCTACAAAGGAAGCAAGACTAGGACTCCACTTGTAATAGAGTAATCCTAATCCAACTAGGACTAGTCATGTAAACCGCCCCTTCAACATATATAACGAGGGGCAGGGCTCCCCAAAGGGGGAGAGGAAGAAGAAACAATCTCTAGGGCTAGATACAACTAGAGGAGAGCCGGTTTACGGCGACTCCCTCATGAGCATAATGAGATCTAGCCTCAAACAGCATGTAGGGTTTTTACCGGATGATGTTTCCTGGGGCCCAAAGCTGTCTAAACCCTTGTCTTGTGTTGCGTCTCTCGATTCCGCTCAACCCCTCTCAAGCTACCACATAGATGTGTTGGCCTTGCGACTGAGTCCTCACACTAAGGACATCTGCCGTGACAAAACCACGACAGTTGGCGCCCATCGTGGGGCTTGCGCACAGTGGTGTTGAATTCTTGGAGGGATTTCTTCAGGGATCGAGAAGCTCGCGATAAGACGGATGAAAAAGAGTCGGCGCAGAAGATAACATCATCAATGAACAGAACAAAGTGATGATTTGAGACTTGTTTCCATATAATTATTGCCACTTTGAAGAAATCCATGTTGTTCATCTCAATCACTAGTAAAAACTGAATCCCCCATATATGTAGCACCCAAGTGCCGGGTTGTCATGCTTGCAGCAACCTGGGACTTGAAATTGCCTTATACTCATAAAACTTCAACCAGTGTAGCCCCCAAGGGTCGGGTCATTTATGCAATAATGAGCAGGGACTTTGTAAATATAATCATGTAGATTTGAGCAATGATGTGTAGCCCCCAAGTGGCGGCTCAGTAAGATAATATTGAGCTTGAATTGTTGATTGGAGCAATTGGTAGCTCCCAAGGGCCGGCTCATTATGATGTGATGAGTCGGGTCTTCAATAAGATGAGCAAAAAAATGACTTTGCATTAGCCCCCAAGTGTCATGGTGCATGCTTGCAGCGACATGCAGGGCGACTATTAAAAGAAAAATGGGTGGTGTTATACCATGGATGCACGTCTGGATGTGTCGCGCGGCTTCACGAACAGGCGTGTCGCTGTCCGGTTATTATTAACGCGCCGACCAACTCGCCCGTCCACGGTGCCTTACAGTGCCACGGACAACTCGCCCGTCCGCCCTCGTGACCGGTTCATGCGTCCGCACCGGCTTACAACGCCACGGACAACTCGCCCGTCCGCCCTTGCGGCCGGTTCACGCGTTCGTGCTGGCTTACAGACGTCGTGGCGGACTCACCCATCCGCACTGGTATACCACGCAGCAGCCGGTTCACCCGTGAGCGACTTCAACTTCACCTAGCGATCATCAATTTCATGGCGGATTATTTTCGGCCTGGCACATCAGGTGATATCCATCTAAAATATATTTTATTGGTACATATTATTTTTTGTCAAGGAGCAGTTTATCTTTGTCTTGGTCTGCAACATTGTTGATGCAGGACAGTTGTTCACTCCATCAAAACGACATGGTTAAATCGCCTGTCCGCGCCGGTTTACAAACACCGCGACCGGTTCATCTGTTTGAGCCACTTCTGATGCGGAGGTCATCTTTTCCGTCCGCCTCTCGTGGCCTGGTCTACATCGACACACCGGGCCACACCTGTCTGCATGAGGTGTTTATTTAGTATAAAGCAAGTCACAGCTTGGGTAGCCTGATTCTCTTTCAAATTGGAGGCAAATTATCATCAACTGTTGTCTGCACAAGATGGATCAATGGGCAGGCACGCAAGTCGCCGCCACTATAGTTTGGTAATTTCAAATAGCCAGTTGGAAGGAACCATTGGCCGAGTTGCTGACAAGGCTCATACGGGATCATTTATAACCAGCCGCAGTCACCTCAACCTTTTGTGGATTCAAATCGTGCTATCAACACCAATGATGTACAACTTATGCCGGTTTATATCAGGATCAAATATGGAAAATCTCAAGCCAACTCCTCGAGTCACCTTTAGACTTGGGGGCTACGATGACATGACTCAGCAAGTCTTGCCAGTTTCAGCAAAATCAAGAACCCCAAGACGATGGAGGGAAAGATAACCCGGTCTCGGAGGCTACTGCTATATTGATGATAATTTAAAGGTCGTCAGAGAATTTCCGGCTCAAAAAGTATTATGACAAAATCCCGGCTCAATGAAGAAGTTTCGGGTCATCAGAAAGGATTCCGGTTCAAAATCCGGTTCAAGAGACATCTCTCTCCCATAAAGTATTGAAGCTTTCAAATATCCGGTTTAAAAATCCGTCTCAAAGGAAGTCAGTCTCACTGAAGCTCTCTAAATATCTGGTTTACAATCCGGTTCAAGGAAAATTTATCTATCACGAAGCTTTGAAGCTCTCAAATCCGGTTCAAAATCCGGTTCAAGGGGAAATTTATCTCCCACAAATCTCTGAAGTTGTCAATATCCGGTTCAAAATTCCGGTTCAAGAAGAATTCATCTCTTGCAAAAAGTTAAAGGTTGCCGAAGAGGACCTGCTGCCCTGACACGTGGTTCAAACATGGGTATCCTGCCTTATGGGCTCATCTTCATATGATTACTTGGGGGCTTCCTGTTCAAACATAGGTGTATTCACCAAGGAGAACATGGCGTTACTACCCTCTGGATGCGGCTATCAAGACAATATTATCATCAGGGGCCAAAGAGAGTTTGTTGCACAGCACAACTCAAACATAGGCACCCGACGAGCACAGCTCAGAAATATATCACATGGGAGCTTCTGCTTGCAAAGCGGAGTCCTGTCCATTAATCCGGCTATCACGCCACAACAAAGCTAGCGAGCTTCACACCCAAGGGGCCAAAGAGAGTCTTGTTGCTACGGACAACTCAAACATAGGCACCCATTGAGCACAGCTCACAAAGTTACTTGGGGGCTCTTTGTATAAAGTAACAAAGAGTTTGAAAGGACCCTTGTAATTGGGTATCGACCCACGGCTTGGAAGCCTGGTGTATTCACCTAAAACCCCGGGTTAACCTGCCTTCATCAAGTAAGCCACTCCTATCCAGGTAATCCTGGCATGACCCGTCGAACGTTTGACAAGTCAATCTTATACAGACCCTGAACTTGTCAAAGTTAAAACGACAATTGGTTAGTTGGAGGTCCATCTTAAAAGGCTTTGTCAAATGGTTTAACTCAGCGGCCTGGCAGCCCATGAAAAGCCTCGAATTTGGGCCTGGCAGCCCTTGAAAAGCCTCGACTACACGGTTTTATTTGCCTTTGTCAAGATTTTTCTCTTTTGATAAATGTTATGTTGAACCGGCGTCTGTTGACCCGGCATGGCTATCAGTCATCAAAATAAGCCGGTGTTTGTTAACCCGGCTTGGCTTTCAGCTACAAGTTGTCAGACCACATTCAATTTTAAACCGGTGTTTATTAACCCGGTCTGGCATTGACTATATGTCGCCAGGATGATCATCCGGTGTTTATCATAACCCGGCATGACTTATTATACACCAGCACAACATGGTGGGAGTTATCAACACTCAAGATTTGGGTTCTCACCCTTACTACAAAAGTTGGTAAACCAAAGATGTGATTCAATGTCACAGGTATGATATATTTCATATTTGATTATTCTTAAGTGCAGCCTTGGTTATAAACCCAGGTTATACGTTGGGCATTATGACCCGTCTGGCGATAAACCGCCAGGACACTTTAAACTTGTTGTATGCAGAAACAGGTTGAATGAAGCACAATCACCGGCGTTTATAAACCCGACCTGGCTTTGGACTATAAGTCGCCAGTATATATTTGGATTGCGCCATTGGAATTATGCGCTTATAAATCATTGGACATATTATTCAAGTCTTTAAATAGCCAACATGGCTGGATTTTATTATGGTCATCAATAACCAATATTATGATTGAGGTTTTCAAAGTCGCTTTAGCGCAATGGCTATCATATTATCAATGGATATGATTTATGCTACAATTGAAGGAATAGTCCCGAGTTGCTGCAGGCTTATGACCCGGCACTTGGGGGCTACATTATTTAAGTTGAGATTACATCAAATACACAAGTCTCATGTCGCTGCAAGCATGCACCATGACACTTGGGGGCTAATGCAAAGTCATTTTTTTGCTCATCTTATTGAAGACCCGACTCATCACATCATAATGAGCCAGTCCTTGGGAGCTACCAATTTCTCCTGTCAACAATTCAAGCTCAATATTATCTTACTAAGCCGGCCCTTGGGGGCTACACATCATTGCTCAAATCTACATGATTATATTTACAAAGTCCCTGCTCATTATTGCATAAATGACCCGGCCCTTGGGGGCTACACTAGTTGATGTTTTATGAGTATAAGGCAATTTCAAGTCCCAGGTTGCTGCAAGCATGACAACCCGGCACTTGGGGGCTACATATATGGGGGATTCAGTTTTTACTAGTGACTGAGATGAACAACATGAATTTCTTTAAAGTGGCAGTAATTATATGGAAACAAGTCTCAAATCATCACTTTGTTCTGTTCATGACTTGGGGGCTACAGGTAATATGGATATAAGGGAGAAATATCTTCCAATTTTCAGTTTTGAGCAAAACAGATAGACCCGGCATCACCAATCATTATGATCCGGTGTCTGCAACAATCATAACCCGGCGTCATCAACAATCATGAACCAATGTTGGCAATAATCATGAACTGGCGTTGGAAACAATCATGCCCCGGAATTCATCAGTTTTTATAACCTCGCAATTTTGTCAATGATAAACCGGCAAATTCTACATTTTTCAAACCGGCTGATATCAGTTGAATATTTGAAGACCAATATTTTTGTCAAGTCAGAGTATTGAAGGCCGAGTCAAATGGATTCTTTATTTACAACATTATTTCTACAAGCAAATTGATTATGAAGCTGGTCTACTGACCCGGATTTTCTAGAAGGAAGAAATGACAAGGATTTAATGATGATCAAGCGCCGGTTTATAAGAATCTTTAACCCGGAGCACAAGCCGCCAAGTTTGTTTTGTGTTTGTTTTACAGGATCAGTTTAACATGGATAAATCCAAATTAAACTGGGGGCTAATGTCGGGGATATACCCCGCGGCGTAACCTGGACGAAAGTATAACCCGGCCGGACTTAACGATTCACTGGCGACCCGCTTGGACCTGGCGGTTTACGATTCATTGGTAATCTGGCAGGCGGGTCAGAGGAGCGACAAGACCCGGTGGCCCAGCGGGCGGTTCATGAAAGGCCGGTTCATGCTATGGTGGGTCGGTTTAAGAGAAAGGCATAAGGAATATTCTCCTACAAAGGAAGCAAGACTAGGACTCCACTTGTAATAGAGTAATCCTAATCCAACTAGGACTAGTCATGTAAACCGCCCCTTCAACATATATAACGAGGGGCGGGGCTCCCCAAAGGGGGAGAGGAAGAAGAAACAAACTCTAGGGCTAGATACAACTAGAGGAGAGCCGGTTTACGGCGACTCCCTCATGAGCATAATGAGATCTAGCCTCAAACAGCATGTAGGGTTTTTACCGGATGATGTTTCCCGGGGCCCGAAGCTGTCTAAACCCTTGTCTTGTGTTGTGTCTCTCGATTCTGCTCAACCCCTCTTAAGCTACCACATAGATATGTTGCCCTTGCGACTAAGTCCTCACACTAAGGACATCTGCCGTGACAAAACCACGACAGGAAACGTGGTAATTTCAAAAATTTCCTACGATCACGCAAGATCTATCTATGTGATGTATAGCAACGACAGGGGGAGTGTATCTTCATACCCTTGAAGATCGCAAAGCGGAAGCGTTTATCAATGCGGTTGATGTAGTCGTACACCTTCACAATCCGCCCCGATCAAGTACCGAACGTACGGCACCTCCGCGTTCAGCTCGATGACGTCCTCACCTTCTTGATCCAGCAAGACGGGCAAAGTAGTAGATGAGTTCCGGCAGCACGACGGCGTGGTGACGGTGTTGGTGAAGAACAATCTCCACAGGGCTTCGCCTAAGCACTACGAAAACTATGACGGAGGATAAACTAGAGGGGACGGGGTTGCCGGCACACGGCTTGGTGTTTCTTGATCTGTCTTTGGTGCTAGCCCTATTCCTCTATTTATATGTTGAGCCTTGGGGTCAAAACTTGGAGTAAAAGCCTCCACAAAGTCGGTTTCACCCGAAAGGCAAGAGTCCTTCTCGGACTCCAGGGCCAGACACCAGGGTTCCCGGCGTCTGGACCCAGACACCAGGGACCCTGGTGTCTGGCCCTGGACTCCGCAAAACTTCCTTTTGTGCTTTCCAAAAACCTTGTGGGCTTTTCCCTTTGGCCCAAATAAATTGTTCTCGTACCCAAACATTTCGCGAAACATCCGGAACCCCTTCCGGTGAATTCCGGAACCCTTCAGGAGACCAAACACTATTATCCCATATATTAATCTTTATCTCCGGACCAGTATGGAGTTCCCCGTCATGTCCGTGATCATATCCGGGACTTCGAACAACATTCGGTCACCAACATACATAACTCATATAATACTATATCATCAACAAACGTTAAGCGTGAGGACCCTATGGGTTCGAGAACTATGTAGACATGACCGAGACACCTCTCTGGTCAATAACCAATAGCGGAACCTGGATGCCCATATTGGCTCCTACATATTCTATGAAGATCTTTATCGGTCGAACCGCATAACAACATATATTGTTCCCTTTGTCATCGGCATGTTACTTGCCCGAGATTCGATCGTCGGTATCTCAATACCTAGCTCAATCTCGCTACCGGCAAGTCTCTTTACTCTTTACGTAATGCATCATCCCGCAACTAACTCATTAGTCACATTGCTTGCAAGGCTTATAGTGATGTGCATTACAGAGAGGGCCCAAAGATACCTATCCGACAATCGGAGTGACAAATCCTAATCTCGATCTATGCTAACTCAACAAGTACCATCGGAGACACCTGTAGAGCACCTTTATAATCACCCAGTTACGTTGTGACGTTTGGTAGCACACAAAGTGTTCCTACGGTAATCGGGAGTTGCATAATCTCATAGTCGTAGGAACATGTATAAGTCATGAAGAAAGCAATAGCAGTAAACTAAAACGATCAAGTGCTAAGCTAATGGAATGGGTCAAGTTAATCACTTCATTCTCCTAATGATGTGATCCCGTTTATCAAATGACAACTCATGTCTATGGTTAGGAAACCTTAACCATCTTTTGATGAACGAGCTAGTCAAGTAGAGACATACTAGTGACACTCTGTTTGTCTATGTATTCACACATGTATTATGTTTCCGGTTAATACAATTATAGCATGAATAATAAACATTTATCATGAATTAAGGAAATAAATAATAAATTTATTATTGCCTCTAGGGCATATTTCCTTCAAACAATTGATGTGCCTTTGGGGTGCCCTCCCGCCCCCGTATATAAAGGAGGGGAGGAGGAGGCCGGCGGCCAAGAGGGGCACACCATGGGGGGAGTCCTACTAGGACTCCACTCCTAGTAGGATTCGCCCCCCCCCCCCCTTTCCTTTCTTCCACTCGAGGGAAAAGGAAGGAGAGGGAGAGGGAGAGGGAAATGGGGGCACCGCCCCCTCCCCTACTCCAATTCAGAATGCCATGGGGGGCGCATGGCCACCCCTGCGGCCCTCCTCTCTCTCCACTAAGGCCCATGTAGGCCCAATACTTCCCCGGGGGTTCCGGTAACCCCTCGGTACTCCGGTAAAATACCTGAACCACTCGAAACCATTCCGATGTCCAAATACTACCTTCTAATATATGAATCTTTATCTCTCGACCATTTCGAGACTCCTCGTCATGTCTGTGATCTCATCCGGGACTCCGAACAAAACTTCGGTCACCAAAACACATAACTCATAATACAAATCATCATCGAATGTTAAGCGTGCGGACCCTACGGGTTCGAGAACTATGTAGACATGATCGAGACACATCTCCGATCAATAACCAATAGCGAAACCTGGATTCTCATATTGGTTCCTACATATTCTATGAAGATCTTTATCGGTCAAACCGCACAACAACATACGTTATTCCCTTTGTTATTGGTATGTTACTTGCCCGAGATTCGATCGTCGGTATCCTCATACCTAGTTCAATCTCGTTACCGGCAAGTCTCTTTACTCGTTCTGTAATGCATCATCCCATAACTAACTCATTAGTCACATTGCTTGCAAGGCTTATAGTGATGAGCATTACCGAGAGGGCCTAGAGATACCTCTCCGATACACGGAGTGACAAATCCTAATCTCGATCTATACCAACTCAACAAACACCTTCAGAGACACCTATAGAGCATCTTTATAATCACCCAGTTACGTTGTGACATTTGATAGCACA
This sequence comes from Triticum dicoccoides, assembly GCF_002162155.2. Taxonomy (NCBI): domain Eukaryota; kingdom Viridiplantae; phylum Streptophyta; class Magnoliopsida; order Poales; family Poaceae; genus Triticum; species Triticum dicoccoides. The sequence continues at coordinate 390,216,242 of NC_041385.1, read as the reverse complement.
CAAGGTGTTCCTCCGCTATTCGGGAGTTGCATAATCTCATAGTCAGAGGAACATGTATAAGTCATGAAGAAAGCAATAGCAATAAAACTTAACGATCATTATGCTAAGCTAGCGAATGGGTCTTGTCCATCACATCATTCTCTAATGATGTGATCCCGTTCATCAAATGACAACACATGTCTATGGTCAGGGAACATAACCATCTTTGATTAACGAGCTAGTCAAGTAGAGGCATACTAGGGACACTTTGTTTTGTCTATGTATTCGCACATTTACTAAGTTTTCGGTTAATACAATTCTAGCATGAATAATAAACATTTATCATGATATAAGGAAATATAAATAACAACTTATTATTGCCTCTAGGGCATATTTCCTTCAGACATCATTGATGACGAGAATTTTGACCCGTGGGCAAACTTTTGCCGATCACATCTCCATATGACTATTGTTCATCTTTCGATGCTTTGTGCTCCGAGCTCAGAACGATTCTGCTAGAACTTCAAGATGACTGAGTGTTATCTTCATACATGGTCTGACCATCCCCATCTTACACTTCACGTCCCGTTTGTACTCATGTGGACATGACGCACTCTGGAATGCTACGTGTTATAGATGGTTGCAACACTAGGAAGAGAACCTTTTAACTTGATATTTACTGTGAGAGATCACCCTAATAATTGACTATTGCACAATCAAAGGGTGCAAACAACAAAGGGATAAACATCTCAGGCAATTCATAATAGCATGACATGGTATAGCCCTGGGCGCCGGGAGATCTTCATGATTGTCTTCAATCTTCAGTTGAAGCAACGTGACGGCCAATATTTCATTGTCGTGGCATCCGTTTCAAAAACGTTGTCGTGGTGGCAATCTCAGAAAATGTTGCCATGGCAACCGTTTCAGAAAACGTTATCGTGGCACCAAAGTCTGAAATTCCGTCGTGGCACGAAATTATGGCTCCTCCTCCCGTGCCTTGGTACACCTTCTCCTCGTCGGGGTCCTCCGTGTACGTCTTGCCACCATCACCTGTAACCTATCTCTATGATATTTGCATTAAGGTGGCAATCTCGTGGCTCCAGTCATCATGTCATGACGCGCAGGCCACTTAACATTACAACATATAACCATCTCATACATAAACTCATTATCATGACGAAGGCTATACCACATCATATGCAAACCATGCAAAACCAAGTTAGATGTTCTCTAATCGGTTTGGCAAATTTTAGTTACGTGGTTAACTAGTTTTATCAATTAAGACTAGCTACCTACGCAAGCACAACAAGGCGATGTTCTTGATGCTAGATTAAGTTTCGGGGTGTGTGAAAGAGAGACTTAATTAAAAGTATCATCCCCCACACTGAACTTCATCAATACACGTGAGCCCCTAGACGATCATCCATCTTCGGCACCCTCTTGTGTACACGAGGTTCATTATTCTCGACTATGATGTAGCCCAAGGAACTGTTAGCAGATCATCGACAACCAGATCCGATCAATTGTTAGAACCTTGTAGCAAAACTACATCATTCTGTCGATGAACTGAACCGAAGCAACACTCATGGGAAGCATAGCCAGAACACCAACCCTTACATATCATATGTGATCTAGATCGCAACCTGCATCTACTCATAAACCTGCTCATGATGCCAATGTTGGGAAACGTAGTAGAAAACAAAAAAAATCGCCCTACGAACACCCAAGAACAATATGAAGATGCATAACAGGTTGTGATCAACGATCGTTACCGACTCCGGGAGTGAAGCAAAGTAGAAGAGTCATTGTAGATTGTACTTGAAGTCCCTCGAACATTGATGAAGATCTCGCAAACCGCCCACGAACGATCCCTCAGATGGAAGACCGAAAGCATGGCCACTCTACTTGGTTGCAAGCGTACGGTCTTCACGATCCGGCAGCGCTTCTCCATCCAGAGCTAATCATCGCCAGAGAATTATAGGGAGAAGATTAGAACCACAATGGGCTTCTAATTACGAGGATTAGAGGTGGCTAGGGCTTGCCCTAACTAGTCAACTAGGACCGTCTAGAACATGCACTAGATCAACTAGAGGAGGCTCCAAAACTTGTGTGTCCAAAGGGTGGAAATCATCTAGTATATATAGGTTGGGAGGGGAGGATCGGGTAGCCACCAAGGGAGGAAAGTCCTTCCTTGGGGCGCCGGCCATGGGGGGGGGGGTCCCACTAGGGGGGCGCCACCCCCACTTGGGCCTTTATGGCTCAAGTCTCTCTCCACCTCTTGGCCTTTTAAGGCCCGTTTATATTTAAATTATATATATAATCTTTAAACATTTTCAAAATATTATATATATATATATATATTTAACATCCTCACAAACATTTTCCACCTATATATAATTAATCGGAAATACCCTGTATTACTCGATATTCACCGAAACCCTTCCGGTGACCCCGAAATGCTTCCGGAACCTCTCGGAACTATTCCGGATATTAATGAAACAATTTCACAAATATATTCTCATCACTCCCGTCCTAATAGCACTCAGCATATCATGATTACCTTAAGCTTGTGACCCCGTAGGTTCGGTAACCATAAACATGAACGAAAACCCCTTCGTTCAATGGCCGATGGCGGAACCCTGGACATCCATATTGGTCCCTATGATTACACGAATGATATTCGAGTGAACCTTTGGTTATCATGTGACGTTCCCTTTGCTTCGCGATACTTTACAAAACCTAGTGTGCATCGATATCCTCTTGAGTCATCACCATGCTCACTATACCGTTGCTCCCGTTACCAGTTTTGTTCTTCTTTCTTGTTGACGTGTTCCGGCATACCTGTGACATAGTCACATGTGTCTGGACAGACGATGATGGATGCCTTCACACCAAGAGGGCCCTAAGAATACCTCTACATCGTCAGAGGAGCAAATCCCACTCTTGACTTGTCTAGTCACTTGTTGAACTTTCCGGTGAGCCTGAAAGTTGTCATTATGATCACCTTGTTACAGATGACGTTTGAACAACCCCAAAGCCCACCATTCGGTAGGAAGTGACCGAGACACTCATGGTCTGAGGAACTAAAACACATGCTAACACTCTGTGTTATAATAAATGATTTCAGACGATATGATCACATAGTATAACAAACAAGTATTGGGTCGATTCAATATGATCGTTCTTCTAACGTCATACCCTCAATGTTGTTTTAGGACTATCGTTACACTTAATGATATCCTAGGATCCGGAAAATGTGATTGCCAACAACACTTGAGCCAGTCTTAGAGGCGAGACCGGGAACCTATTGTTTATCGTTTATCATTTCACACGTGCATATGAGTTTTCCACTGAATCGCATATTCCAGGATCATAGCAGTTATGGCATGAAATATAAACTCTTAATTATGAATAATAGAAATATAATAATACAATATTATTACCTCTAGGGCATATTTCCAACACTCCGGAGGATCATGCCAAGAGAGACGTATAGCTATATATCTTTTCGGGCTTTTTGGTAACTTGTTGCAAAGGGGGAGAAATTGTATAGATCATTAGGCTTCGAGAGAGAGAGTATGTGTCTCGCTTTTTCTCTTTGGTTTTATTGAGTTTTTTCTACTATGTTTGTTTGATCCGTGCTACTTGATCGTTTGATGCTTGTGAGACACTATGTTTGGTTGTGTGGTTGATCATACTTTGCTTAATGTTTGCTTAATGCTTATCCCTACAATTATTCGTGTATGATCATTCACTTATGATTTTGGTGATGTGTGCTTGTCATTTCACTCATATCATTTTGTGCGCTCCACCAATATGTATGTAACATGGAAGAGTGACCCATGATCCTAATTGATTGTGCATTTGCATTCAAAAGCAAATTTTTTATAATGCACAAATTTAGGGGGAGATTGAAAGTGCAACTAATCCCCGGGTGGTTGTAGTAATTCATAACAACATTGAACTAATATCCATTCAAGATAAATATTTCAGGATGTTCAGTGATTGGCATGGCATGGACTAGAGATGGACCCCTCAAAATGCTAAGGACAAATATTGGCAAAAGCTCAAGACTCTTCATTTCTATGTAAGTGATCCAAGATCACATTGAGTCCATAGTAAAGACAATACTATTAAAAGGGGATGAGGTGTTGCTTATGGTCTACTTGCTCAAAGTGCTTAGTGATATTGCTCCAAAACCCGCAGCCACTTTCCCATCCAAATATGTCCAAACCCTAATTTCAAACTTGACCCCACCGATACTTTCTACCCGCACCGAGTTCATTTGACATAACAACAGCCAGAAAACCTAATGATTCGTTCACACCGATACGGATCTCGGTCCCATCGAGATGGCCTTGCCAACGCTTTGTGACTTGTTGCATTCACTTCGATCTCACCGAGTTGGCTTGACAGATTCTCTGTTGCCCGTTGCACTCACTTCGGTCTCACCGAATTGATGCAATCGGCGCCACCGAGATGAAGTTTGCCCTAAGTCCTAGCACATCGGTCCCACCGAGTTGTTCCAGTCGGTCCCATTGAGATTCCTAACGTTCATATTTTTGAACAGATAGGTGCCACCGAGTTTCCTAATCGGTGCCACCGAGATGAGTCAAAATTGTGGATTTTGTGTGGAGGCTATATACACCCCTCCACCCCTTCTTCCTCATTGAGGAGAGCCATCAGAACGTGCCTACACTTCCACAATTCATTTTCTGAGAGAGAACCACCTACTCATGTGTTGAGATCAAGAGATTCCATTCCAACCACTTGAACCTTGATTTCTAGCCTTCTCCAAGTTGCTTTCCACTCAAATCCCTCTTCCACCATAGCCAAATCTATAAGAGAGAGTTGAGTGTTGGGGAGACTATCATTTGAAGCACAAGAGCAAAGAGTTCATCATCAACACACCGTCTGTTACCTTTTGGAGAGTGGTTTCTCCTAGATTGGTTAGGTGTTGCTTGGGAGCCTTCGTCGTGATGTGGAGTTGAACCAAGAAGTTTATAAGGGCAAGGAGATCGCCTACTTCGCGAAGATCTACCCGAGTGAGGAAAGTCCTTCGTGGACGATGGCCATTGTTGGATAGACAAGGTTGCTTCTTCGTGGACCCTTCTTGGGTGGAGCCCTCCGTGGACTCGTGAGGCCGTTACCCTTCGTGAGTTGAAGTCTCCATCAACGTGGACGTACGATAGCACCACCCATCGGAACCACGCCAAAAATGTCTGTGTCTCCATTGTGTTTTCCTTCTCCAAACCCTTCCCTTTACCTTCATATGCAATGTTTTACATTCCGCTGCTATACTCTTAGAATTGCATGTGTAGGTTGATTGCTTGACTTGTGATAATTGCTAAAATATGTCCACAACTAAAATTGGGAAAAGGGTAGATTTTTATTTGGTCAAGTGGTCTAATCACTCCCCCTCTAGACATACTTTGGATCCTACGGGGTAGCATACAGAGTGTGTGAGAAAGTGAGGGAGGAAGAAGAAGACCGAGCTAACATGTCTGTGTGGCACTTTTTTTTGCCAACTCGGCATGACGGGCGGGTCTGGTTGATTAGTGACATCATCCAAACGCTTAGCATCTACCGTTAGTGTTTTTTGCCACTATCAATATTTTCAGTTCGGTGCAAAAATGTCACGTTTTGTAAAGTGTTGATTTTCCGAAAGTCGTGACACGAAAGTGGTGGTTCTGTGCATTAAACTCCCTTGGCAGGTAGATCACGAGGCACTAAGGAGTTATTGTCAGGATATGACACCCAGGCGTCGCCAGCCAGGCGGAGGCTGGCACATAATCTCTGGGGCTTAGACATTAGCCGGTTGTCGCGCCACTTGGGATGCAGGGGAATGAACAATCCACTGATACACGACATGGTCCACCTTTAGTCCGACCCAAGCCATGTAACCCTAGCTCGACCAGGTATATAATGGGAGCTAGGGGCCTCTCGAGAGGGATCCAAGTTATACTAAGGACATGGCTAGATGACAGTCGCATGAAGAAAAATGGAGGTCAGTCGATGTGGTTTAGGTCATTGGAAAATGGACGGACGGATCACCTTCTTCAACATCCAGCCCCTCTTCTTATTCCTTCTAACAGTCGTGCCGCCACTGGTCTAGCCGCCTGCTTTCGCCGCCCGCGGCGCTCCCGCACATCCTCACTGCACCACCCTCTCCCC
>NC_041385.1:390198475-390209647 GCF_002162155.2 Triticum dicoccoides | reverse complement strand
TCCCTGTAGCCCCGGCGTTGACGAAGACTTTCTGCGGCGAAGTTGCGCCACCGCCCCCAACCACCGTCGCTCTCCCGCCACCACCTCCCACCCTAAGATAGATGGTGGGTAGCCCTCCGGTGAGCTCCTTCCTTCCCTCCCTCTGACCTCCCACCGACGAAGTTCAAAATCGACTAACCCAAAATCGAAAGTTAGTTGACTGACACCTAGCCATTGTGTTATTGTAGGGTCATCTGCTGGTAAGGTTCTCACCTACCCCCATTTTCTTCCTGAGTTGTCGTCACGGCAAAAACCTTGTTATCCAAGAAAACCTCTCTCCGATGATATTCCCTATCACCGACCAACACTCGGGCAATACAATCATAAGGGCATGTACAATGGTTGATAAGACAATTTTATCTTACGTATTACATGTAGTTTAGAGATGACAAAAAAAACATGTACAATGGTTATCTCTTAGGCTTATCTTCTAACTAACTATTTCTAAAAACATGGTGAGCCATATTATGCTAAGAGGTCATCTCTTAAATAAGAAGCACGAAGACGGGTCTTTTCTTACGATTTGTTATGCTAAGAGATCATCTCTTAAATAAGAAGCACGAAGACATGTCTTTTCTTACGATTTTTCTCTCACCATTGTCATGCCTAGGCCCTAAAGTAAATAGATCGCTTGTCTCTTGTACTACCAGATCCACCACTCTCACTCACATCCAAACAAATCAGCCATCACACGACAGGCCTAAATTGACACGTGACCTGACACCAACTGAACCAAACCACATCTCAATAATCACAGCACATATGCGATGCATGAGTACATAACACAACGGAGCAATTTTATTAGTGAGCTGAACCATTATCCTGTTTTGACTAGTTAGAATCAAGATAACAATGCATGAATGGGGTGGTGCCCCTGCACATTACATTTTGCATCCTTCAATGAGCGAAAAATGAACATGACCTCTTCCAATCCAGAAGAAGCCATTGCACATGAGGACTCAGGTGAGCAAGAGTCTCCTCCGGGCTCTCCGCAAACCAGACGAGCGGTATCTAGACCCTTTTCCACACCTACCGATCCTAATCTTCCCGTCCGTGCAAATCCATGTATATGGGCTAAACTAAATACGTACATACACTGATGATTCGGTCTAAAATACAACTCATTTTCTGTAACTTCTGACAGTTTGTGCGTCACGGTTACTGTGACTTTCACCTGTTGCCAGAATCCTGTATGGACCATGCTCCACGACATACCTTGGCAGTTCAGCCACACATAACCTCCACAACAGCCCTTTTCATTGTCCCAGGGCAAGGATCTCCACCAAATACCTCTGGAACCACGCTTACCGCACAGTGCTCTTGGTTAATGCAGTTCTGCAAGAAATGCCAATTCAGATTCTAGGTACAAGCACGACTAGGTAAAGAAAAGCCCAACTAATGCGATGGTCGCAAACCCATTACCTTCCGAAACATGTCATACGACTTGTGTGCATGGCATCCGCCTTCTGAGTAGCTCCCGCAGGACCCCTGCGGTGTGCCAAAGCTGGCAAATTTTATTTCACTTATTTTCCGCCCATGATCACACTGGAGGTGGACCTTAGCTTTCTCGTACTCCTTGCTACGCCAGTTCGTCATCGACGGCTGCCATTCAGACACGTCAGCACATACACTTCCAGTACTTCTTTTCACCATTGAAATTTCACTAGGGTCACCACCAATCTCCTCGAATATCACCAATAGGTTCCCAGTAGGATTAAGCCATGGGCGAGGAACATGGTACCTGAAGGAACATGACATAGATGTAAATAATGCCATGGGTGGTTCTGTAATAGTTACTTCTAAACCATGGAGTTCCTACCATCTCTGAGAAGAGTCACCGCAGTTGGTTTGACACTTCGTCTCATCATATTCACCACGGTAATCACAGTAACCACATGTTCCGGAGGCCTTGTAGCCAGGCCAATACCGTCCAATGCTTTGACCGTTGATCCAGATTTGCCCCTTCCCCATGCTATTCATGTCCAAGGCTAATGGCTCGTCACCATCTGGTGCGTTGAAAAAAGCCTGAAAAGAGGCAACTGTGGGATACATCTTCTAAAAAATGATGGCTATACCACATGGGTACCAACTAATCACATGCAAATTTCACATTACCTTGTACCATGTCAGAGGCTGCTTCTGTACAGGTTCTCCCCATTCTACCGATGAGCTTCCACTAAGTGAATGAAGACTCATAGCCTCACCTTTCAAACCAACCTGCCCATATACATTAGGTTTTTTTATGTTAATGCTTGTGCACAGCACATTAAAACAACATACATTACCTGATAGGTCCATTTCTGCCATGTGAGATCTCTTCTTCCCTCATTCAGGCCATAAAGTATCACCGGACCAAGAATTCCAGCATTCCAAGTCTCAAAATGTTCTCCAACGTTCTGTATACAGGAATGGAAAATAAATATACAAAGGCTCAAATATTGCATGACCAAGAGTACCATCTTAGTTAGCAAACTATTCACTTACAGGGAGACCAACTGCTATACTTAAGCATGAAATAGTGTTGCTTCCTGCCCATAGTTTCACACTCCCAGTATACGTTAGTTTTGGGTCTTCTACACTGCCGTAAACAGTTCCTGTGAACGGATTGGGGAGTATTTGAAGATCAATTGCTTTTGACAGTTAAGAGATGCACAATTTTTTGTCAAGCGTGGCAGAGACTTCATAGTTACCTGTTAATTGTCCATTAACGAAAACATGCAAAGCATGACCAGCCGACATCACAGCGAGTTTTGGAGACTTCCCACTGGTGAGGAACTGCTCATTCTTCGCAACATCAACACTTGAAAATGAAACTTTTAGTACCAGTGAATTGCAAAGAGTCATATATTCATATTGTTGGTGGAGTTAGGCCACTTACTATGTTGTATACCACAAGTAGTCTGTGTTATCCCTCGTCATATTTATTTGTTCCAGTAATCCTACCGCTGTAAATGCTTCCTCCTCACTGTAGGAATTAATCTCTTCATTATATGACTGCCATGTGAGTCCTCCAGCCCATTCCATTTTCATTTGTGAAATCTGGCTGCCAACCTGTATAAGCATATCACAAAAACTTTAAATAATGATAAAAAGGCAAAAATTCAGATCAGATACAGATTTTAAATAACGGTAGTAAAAAAGAAACTACACATATTAAGCTTGGATGAATATACAATGTAAGCAAGCCAACTAAATTAACCAGATAGCTCAAGTGCCTAATCTCACCCTAGCGGTGTTGAAGACTGTTGTTTTGCAGTCCGGAAGAATACTGATAGACCAAGGAGGCAGGTCATAATGCATTCCGCTGAACGATACCCTTGCATAAGATAGCTTATCCTTGTTCTCAAGAAAAGCTGCACAAGCTCCTGTGCTTGACCTAAAAACGGATGACTGAACAGAAAGTTACCAAGAAGTCAGTTCTGGCTTATGAACGAAATAGTGTAGGTCTCAAGTAGAGAAAAGAACAGAATGTCATCACAACCTTCTGAGCCTTCCCAAGGGAAGATATAATGGGATCTCCTGCAACCAGGGCTGGTTCGCAAAGCTTGATGGCTCTATGCAACTCCTTCAAGTGGCCCCATTTTGGTTCTCTCAATAAGCCTGAGGAAGCAAAGGGAAAAAGTTCGGTCAAATTGGTACATAGGATTAGGGGGTACATAATAACAAAGTACGTGCTGTACAACATCGACAAAGAAAGAACAAAAAACAATTTTGCTGTAATGTAGCACCAAATGTCACCATTACGATGTAGGTAATATATAAAACGATTTGTGCAATCAGACACTGCATTGTTGCTAATCCATTGTTTAGAGAAACAAATTATTCTCCATCTGTGTCTTTAAAAGGTTATGGACCTTGAGAATTGGAGTGGATGAAAATCACTGCATTGTTGCTAATCCATTGTTTAGAGAAACAAATTATTCTCCATCTGTGTCTTTAAAAGGTTATGGACCTTGAGAATTGGAGTGGATGAAAATCTCTCTGTAACTCAGGCAATGGACTTGAACCTGGATACTGCAGAGTGGAATGTGGATGCTGCCACATTGCTTTGTACAATTAATTAAGGGGTGAAGGTGTCAGAAAATACCTAAACTGCATCGTTGTTCCATTCAAGTTCACTAGTAAGGGCAATTGCCTATACAAGGGCCGCTTCAGACAAAAAAATATCCAAGTGGCAGCAACCACTATGTGGCATGAAATAGGTTCAAAGTACTCCCTCCGTTCACTATTATAAGATGTTCTACTGTAACTTTTTTCTGATTCGGATGTATACAGACACATTTTAGTGTGTGTGTGTTCACTCATTTCAGACCGTATGCACTAGTCCATATTGAAATATCCAAAACATCTTATACTTGTGAACGGAGTATATACCATGTGCCAACAGGGTTCGCTCCCTGAGCGGCCCACGTGCACCCAGGGGCGATTAGGGTTTTCCCCCAGAGCAGCAGCCGCCACCACCGCCTCTTGTGATCTGTCACCTCGTCGTTGTCAGGGACCGCCTCCTATCCAGCCCCTGACATCGGGGAACTCTCCCTCCTACTCCTCGTCGTCGGTGTCTCCTCTGGAGGCATGGCAGCACGGATGTGGGACAACTGATCCAAGAAGGCGGCGCAGCTTTTTGGATCGTAGGGCGGCCTGCTTGTAAGGATCCAATGGTGATCAGTGGAGATCGCGGCAGTTCAGCTACTCCAGCAGATGGCGACGACGGCGGTCAGCTCCTCATGTGTCTCCTTTTGCCGGTATCAGCCATCATTTCACGATAGCCGTTTGGCAGCCGGCATGATCAGCTAGGCGGGTCCAAGGCAATCAGCTGTGGTGGTGACAGATCCAGGCACTGCATGGTGCAGTCTTCAACTGGATCCGGCCATGGGGGCATCTCAGAGGGCTCAGTCGGCAGCTTCTATCCAGGGTAACAACGTAGGTCTGGCTATCTGCCTATCTAGACTCAGAAACCACGGCATTCCTCCTGAAGGCGTTGCTATGGTGCACCGATACATGCTGCCCGATGAAAATCCAGGATGTGGCCTTATTGGTTGAATCCGGTGACGACGATGCTAGTCCTATTTCTCGTTGGAGGCGCCGCATTGAAGACTAAGTTCCTCTACGCCTCATTGTTGCGTAGTTGGTGTTAGTGTTATGTGGCTGCTAGAAGGAGGGCGCAAGAGGGCCGGCCGGGGGCCTTTCTGCCCACGGCCGGGCAAAAGGGAAGGGATTTCCTTCTTAATTCTTGCTTGATTAGATTGATACATCTCCTCTCTTTATATAGAGAGGTTTACTTGACTCTCAAGCAAGGCTTACTTGACCCCTAAGCAAACGACCCTTATCTCTAATTAACCCTAAGACTAATGGGCCCATTAGGCCCATTACATACTCTAACACTACACCCCACCTGGACATGCAGCTTGTCCTCGAGCTGCAGCCTAACCAACTTATAACCATGACTCGACGCAACACAAACCTAACACCTAAAACCAAGCCTTTTACATCTCGGCTTGTTTTATTATTCTCAACTTGAAATAGACTAGGACGCTTTATTTTGGACGTGCACGTGTACAGCCACCTGGATCCCATGGACACCACCTGGACAAAAGGAGTGCATGTGTATGGCTGTTGGTCTGCACCGCACAGGGAAGAGTGGAGGGCTTGCGATGGAGAATGACGAGGAGGGGTGCGCCCCCCCAACCGCCGATGTCGCAGACTTTGAGGTCGCTGCCCGCGGGGAAAACAGCATGCCGGCCGCCCGTGGGGGAAACCACATGCCCAAGATCCCCGACGCAGCGGACGAGATCGAGGTCCTTTGCGCAGCGAAGGGCAACTTGGAGGAGCAGCAGCTGCAGACCACGCATCTCCCGCACACGCCGACGCGCTAGGAGGCCGCGCGCAGCAGCCTGCAGCCTCACCGCCGCCAACACGTGGTGGGTAGCGATCCAAGACGGAAGCGGTGACGGCGACGGCAGGGACTTGATCTGCTGGATGTGGACGCCCTGGGATGGCGGCGGCGCTGATGGGAACGAGGTCGTCGCACTCCCATCGTAGGGCATCCCATAGTGGGCGGCGGAGCTGACCGCGGTGGCTGCTGCAGCTGCAGCGGCTGCTGCGCTGTCGCGCCGGGCGCGGCGGAGGCCGCCAGGAGCGGTGGCTGCCACTGCAGCCAGGGCTGGGCGGTGGTGGCGATGGATGGCAGCTGCAGCGGCCCGGCGAGCGCGGCGAAGGCCGCCTGGTGCGGCGGTTGCCACGGCAGCCACAGCGGCGCGGGGGCGGTGATGGGCGGCGCAACCGAGTGCGGCCCGTAGGACCCGGCCAAGAACAGGTGGATCTCCTGGACCGCCTGGGTTAGGTCCCGCAGCACCCCGGACACGTCCTCCCAGGTGAGGACGGTGGGGGCGGGCGCGACAAAGGATCCCGGCGCGGGCAGGAGCAGGGTGACCGGCAGTGGAAGAGACGGGCTTGGCGGTGGTGAAGACATGATCGAACCGAAGCTAGCTGGTACCAAATTGTTATGTGGCTGCTAGAAGGAGGGCGCAAGAGGGCCGGCCGGGGGCCTTTCTGCCCATGGCCGGGCAAGAGGGAAGGGATTTCCTTCTTAATTCTTGCTTGATTAGATTGATACATCTCCTCTCTTTATATAGAGAGGTTTACTTGACTCTCAAGCAAGGCTTACTTGACCCCTAAGCAAACGACCCTTATCTCTAATTAACCCTAAGACTAATGGGCCCATTAGGCCCATTACGTACTCTAACAGTTAGCGTGTGGACAATCTCTTGGTAGCCTTCAACGTTGGGATTACAAGGGACTCGGCTACGGGTTGTATTGTGTCTGTGTTTGATAATCTGCCATGATGTTTCCCTTTTTTTCTTTTGCCAGTTTAATCAGATTTGTAATAATTTGGTTGTATGCATCCTTAGTTAGTACAAAGGCCGGGGGTAAGGAAGCTTCAATTTTCTAACAAAAATGTAACATGTGCCAAAAGCAACGCATGCATTGAAGATAAACAGAGCATGGAGAAGTGAACTCACCGTATTCATCAATAGGAGCATCGTAGTCATAGCTAGTTGCAACGAATGGACCACCAGCTGTCCGCCCGAAGTTTGTCCCTCCGTGATACTGAAAAGAGGCGTCACAACTTGGTACCAAAAAGTTGGTGACATGATAAGCTTCAGTTAAACAGAAAGGATCAGTGTGACTTACCATGTAATAATTAACAAAAGAGCCCCCCTTCTGGATAAACTTGGCAACACCATATGCTAGATCCTCTACTGGTCTATGTGGAACCGGAACACGAAAGCCTGTATACCTGCGGTAAGGAGAAAAGAAGATTTACATGGAGAAAGACAAACATACAAAATATCATGTGGTAGTAGCCTTTTAGAGAGAGAAGAATGAATTTACCAGGCAGTCCAAGCCTCGGTCCACATGGTAGGCTTGTGAGGTTTATTCGGGGAGAACCAGTCACAGTAAAATCCATTGCATGTATTAATCTGCCAGCAGTAAATCAACAGTGAGATCTAGCGGAGTGAAATCTCCTAGTCCAAATTATGTCATGTAAGGGTGGAAGTTCCTTTTAGAAATGAAAAGCTTGGCAGATGATCCAGTGAGTAAATATGATGGACACGTTTTCTTTCCATTCTTGGAAACTGGGGTCATGAAGATGAATGACCCCAGCACATTAAAAGAAACAGGGAACTAGTGTCTATGGGGTACACATATTAAAGCCAAGGAGTGCACAGCATACAATTGGATCTGGGGCGTCGTCCTCTTTACACATGATCCATGGAACACCTGTGTTGAGCGCAATCGCCATGTTAGCTGCCCATGAAGCGTAGGCCTTGGAAGGCTCGCCCTGATCCCACTCCAAGGGGCCAAACTCGTTCTCGATCTGCAAGGACAATGAGGATTTAAAGGTGGGCCTGGTTGAAAAGAAATCCAATATGCTAGCAACAGAGGTCAAAACAATTTGAAGCATACATACCTGGGAGAGGATTATTGGTCCTCCCTGCCACTCAAAGAACCCTTCCGACTTCATCATGTCAACGATCTTGGTGGTGAACTTGTGCATCTCAAGCTGTTTGAAAGAATCATGATGGAAATACAGACATTTAGAAAGAAGCTAGGGATTAAAACAGAGCGGAGCTGCCAAGACGACACTTGCCTTGAATGGCTGATTATCAGTTCTAAAGCTGATGCCGGGGACATACTTGAGCCAAACAGGGAAACCACTGCAGTCAAAGGGAGTGTGATTTAGCATATTTCTCTTCAAAAGAAGTCAACATCAAGACTTGTCAATATGGCAACATCCCTCATCAGCCACAAAACTGCAGTAGTAAATGATTTAGCACGAGCAATAACTGGCACCTAGAAAATCACTGAAACCACTTACCTTGTAAGAAAACTAATCAGCCAGCTAGTGCTTATTTGGTAGAGTAACAAATGTTGAGAGCAATGCGGGTATAGTAGGTGGTTGTTACCCGAAGTTCCACTCGGCGCAGACGTAGGGGCCAATGCGGAGATGCACGTAGAGTCCGGCCTGCTTCACCAGCTTGATGAAGCGCACTAGATCATACCTCCCCTCGAAATAGTACTGCACAATACAATCGATTCACCCAGACCAAGCAGCATCAGAAAGCAAAACAAATCAACCTTTTTTTAGCATAGCAGTTGTTGGAGAAAGTAGCAACCTGGCCAGGAGAGGGCTCGTGGCCATTCCAGAACACGTACGTCTGCACCACGTCGAGGCCGCCGTCCTTGGCCTTCTGTATCAGATCCGGCCACATCTGCACGCGGCCGCAGAAACAAGCAAAGAAAGAAAATAGTCACACTGGGAGCCGGCATTTTTCTCGGGAAAGAGAGCGGAGCAGGGGCTGCTGGAGAAGCAAGAAGCCGGTACCTCGGGCACGCTCCTCGGGTAGTGGATGGAGCCGGAGAGCAGGATGCGGCGCCGCCCGTTCACCACTAGTGCCTTGCGGTCGTAGGTGACGGCCGCCGACGCCGTCGCACAGGGCCGGCCCTGGGCCATGGCGAGGAGTGCGGCCGCCTAGGGCCCAGCCTGAGCAGGGGCCCATGCCCTGTGCATATATTATATGCAAGTAGGTATATATATTCCCAACAAATATTGTACTAGAACGCAAAAGAAGCAGCGCAGCCCATTAAGAGAGGAAATAGGCAGCTCACACGCAAACACAAATCCCAGAATCCCTTTCCGTTCGTTCTCTCCAAGAAAGACGCCGCCAGCTCGTTCGTCTCCCAACCGCCATCGTCTTCCTCACCAATTGATTGTCCCGATTTCCGAACAGCCCAGGACCCCAACTCCCGATATTAATCAATGTTTAATTGTATCATTATCTAATGGATTTCTTTGGTTTCTCTCATCCTATAAATACTCCAGGGCTTTAGGCAGGCGGAGATGAGGCGACAGACACACCGCCCTTGGAGGTACGCAAGAGCAGCAGCCTGCAACATGTGCCGAAGATTCATAGACAGCCAAGTCATTGCCCATTCATGAAATTTCCGGATCTCAGTTCTCTGGCCTTGTCTATTTATTTCTGCTCTTATGTTTGAACTTCTTGATTCCTCTCTTTCTGTATGAAGATGGCATATTCAGTAGATTCTGCTGATTGTAGCATTGACTGAAAATGACTTTGCCAAATAAATTCATTTAAGCAGATGCGATTTTTTTAATTTTGTTAGAGTTGTAGGTGTCTAGTGCTTATCAAATTCTCTTAACTGTTCCTGCGACTGTAGCAAGTTTTTACTGCGAAGGATATCTTGGATAGCATTGATCTTGATGCTATTATTAGCGATTTTGCATGGAAAAATGCTCGAAGGCGTTGTTTCTCTTTAGCATGCCATACACTTGTGCTCTGTGTATTTTTCAGGAGAAAGGCAAAAGGCATACGGCAAACAACAGCTCCTCTGATTTTTGCTGATCTGGAGCTATAATTTCTGTCAAATTGGATCAAGAAATTAAGAAGAGTTAAAAGAAGACTTCTTGGTTGCTGGTTGTTGGAGCATGTGACATATACATGATGTATTAAGACCATATTTCATATCTGCTAATGAAATTTACACTTGCTTTTATTAACTTTTTGTGGTACACATAGGTGTGGAAATGAATTTTTAGTGTCTATTATAGTGTATGGGCCCATTATATGGAGTTCGCACAAGGGCCCCTCAAATGTCAGGGCCGGCCCTGCGTCGCAGCGAGGGTGGCCACCGCGAACACGAACGCGACGGCGACGGCGACGGCGACGACGGACGGTGCCGGCAGCGCGGAGGACGCCATGGGAAGGACTGAAGCTGGAAAGGGAGGGAAGTGCGGTGAAAAAAAGAAGCGGAAACGCGGCGCCTTTCGGTGCTTTTCCCTCCACCGGGAGTGAGAGTGGGAGTGGGAGTGAAGTGAGGCGCTCGCTGGAGGTGGAGGACACACGCGCTCTCTCTTTGGCTTTGTCAGGTTCACTCGTGCTTCACCGTCCAGAGTCTGCAGCTGGTTCCCTTTTCCTGCCACTCCCGATCTGCAACGGGTGTAGTTTTGCGCCTCATTTCCTCTTTCTTCATGATGGCTTTCTTTCTCTAAACATTTATGCGGCTTAGTGTTTGGTAATGCTATTTTCTGTATTGAATAGTGTTTGTGAATAGTATTTGCCTAGTGGAGTAGTATTTGCTTGTCGGTGATAAGGCTAGAAGAGAGGTAGAGCGAGGAAAAAAAAATTTCCTTTGAAAGGAGAGCGAGGATATTTTTGTGAGGATCGCTGGCTCGACGGTCGCTCCATCGCCGAGGTCGCGCCTCTCATCTACGTCAAGGTCCCCAAGCGACGACGCAAGGCGCTCTCTGTGCGCGACGGCCTCCATAACCGCGCCTGAATCACGGACATCTAGGGCACGCTCGCACCGAGATGGCCATCCAGTACGTCTTCCTCTAGCGGTGCCTCCAACACTTCGCCCTCGTCGACGTGCCCGACAGGATCTCTTGGCGCCGGTCTTCAGTCGGACGTGCCGTCAACGACATCCGGGAGGAGGCAAGACTTTGGGCTCGTGCGGGCGCCGCAGGTCTCGCGCTGATCATTCCAGAGACGTAGTCTAGGGCCTTATGGCTGGCGCACCCACCTCCCCTATGCGCCACGGCTGCCGTTGCAC